>NC_073388.1:38554123-38821623 GCF_028641065.1 Leucoraja erinaceus
TCTTTCTCCCCTACATTTTGGGTCAGAGTGCTACCCTTCTCTGCCTCCTGCCTCACACACTGACTGCTAGCTTTCCCAATTTGAGTCCCTCCCCCCAACCGTTCTAGTTTAAAGTCTCCCCAGTAGCCTTTGCAAATCTCCCCGCCAGGATATTGGTCCCCCTCGAGTTCAAGTGCAACCCTTCCTTTCTGTACAGGTGGCACCTTCCCCAAAAGAGGTCCCTGACAAAGTGTTCCAGGCACTCATCACTAAAAATCTTAAAAACTTGCCCTGTACATTTACTTTAGATTCCAGAGATATAGCATGGAAACAGGCCCTTTGGCCCACCGAATCCATGCTGACCAGCGATACACAAGAACTATCCTACACACTAGGAAGAATTTACAGTTACAGAAGCCAATTAACCTGCAAACCTATACATCTTTCAGTGTGGAAGAAAACCCAGACAGTCACAGGTAAAACATACAAACTCCATCCAGACAGCACCAGTAGCCAGGATCAAACCTGGGTCTCTAGTGTTGTAAGGCAGCAACTCTACCACAGCATCACTGTGCCACCCGGACCATTTGATTTTTTCTCTTTCACCTTCAAGCTATATCCTCTTGCCTTTGATATTTCCATCCTGGGAAAAGATGATGACTGTCCACCTCATCACTGCCTCTCATAATTTTATATACTTCTATCAGGTCTCCCCTCAACATCCAACATTCCAGATAAAAGAATCGGTCTGTCCAACCTCTTGTATCTAAATACCCCTAATCTTGGCATCATTTTGGTAAATCTCCTCTGGACCTTCTTCATCGCCTCCACGTCTTTCCTGGAAAGGGGTACCAGAACTGCATGCAATACTCCAAATACGGCTCAATCAAAGTTTTATCAATCTGCATTATGACCTCGACTCATACTCAATACCCCTACCAATGAAGGTAAGCATGCCATATGCTTTCTTTATCACTACTTGTGTTGTCACTTCCAAGGAGTTATAGATTTGGACCCAAGATCCCTTTGTACATCAATGCTGTAAAGGGTCTTGTCAGTAATTGTATATTTTAATTCGTTTTGGCCAGATTGGGTTCTAATTTTGGCGTCAAGCAAAATCTCCAACAATATATTGTATGAGCCATTCAGATTTCAGCATCTACTTTAATTCAGGTGGTTGCCAGCATTTCTGTAGCCTGGAACCTTTTATTCAGCTAAATGAGCAATTTGTAAAGCATTACAAAAACAAAACAAAATTTGCATAATTTTCGTACCATTATTGAATTGATGTTTGAAAATTGATGTTCAGTGGGAGACTGATAATGAAAATTGGATTCAAGGTTCAGTTGCAGGCGCTTTCATTTTCAATTGGAAAATTGCCACTTTCTTTGT
This sequence comes from Leucoraja erinaceus, assembly GCF_028641065.1. Taxonomy (NCBI): domain Eukaryota; kingdom Metazoa; phylum Chordata; class Chondrichthyes; order Rajiformes; family Rajidae; genus Leucoraja; species Leucoraja erinaceus. The sequence goes on from NC_073388.1 coordinate 38,555,495, forward strand.
GTACCAATGTTTGATTAAACAGGATTTGCATCTCATGTATTCAACAGGGGTGTGGGAAGAAGGTTATAGTTTACCGTTGCAAAACAAAAGCCCCACTTTGATGTTTGAATATTCATTTCAGTTTATCAATTTTAATCATTCTTTACTTTCCTCTTTCAAGATGTTAAACCTAGATTTAGCACACTTCAGGTTTTTTTGTTGTTAATTAGATTCACATAGCTAACTGTTAATAAATGGAATAATGCAGAATACTTGTAAATGAAGCAATGCTCAGTTTTATTCAGAGATTGGAAATATCCATGTGGGTTCTCCTAATATATTATTAGAGCAACTAGTTTCTGCTGAATTAGCATTGCAACTTCAAAGAAATCCAGACAATTCCTCCTCCATAATTGGATAGCTCTATCAGATGCAATACACACCTGCCAAAGCAAAGAACGGGCTGGTCTGCTACCAGTTCATGCTGGCGTTTATGCCAGATTTACGATTGGCCAGGTGTCACTGGGAGAGTTGGCTCTGTGGCTGGGGCAGCCATCGAATTTATGTGGCAGAGGTTCTGCTACAGAATTGCAGAATGGGCAATGGTAAAACTCAAATAATCCAGCACACTCTAGTGGTGCCACACTAGGATATTATTATATTACCACAGATAGCTGTGGAGGCCAAGCCAATGGATATTTTTAAGGTAGAGATTAACAGATTCTTGATTAGTCCGTCTGACAGGGGTTATGGGAATAAGGCAGGAGAATGAGGTTGTGAGAGAAAGATAGATCAGCCACGATTGAATGGCAGAATAGATTTGATAAGCTGAATGGCCTAATTTTTAATGAAGGTATTATTATATTAGTCTGATGTTCTTTTAATTGCTTATATAATGTTGCACAATATTTTGATACATTTTCCAGTGAACCTGGTCAACTGAAAGCAAAGACATGAGAAACTGCAGATACTGGAATCTTGAGCAAGACACAAAGGCGGCACGGTGGTGCAGTGGTAGAGTTGCTGTCTTACAACGCATGCAGCACCAGAGACCCGGGTTCAATCCTGACCATGGACGCTGTCTGTACGGAGTTTGTATGTTCTCTCCTTGACCACATGGGTTTTCTCAGAGATCTTCGGTTTTCTCCCACACTCCAAAGACGTACAGGTTTGTAGGTAATTGCTTGGGTTTGTATACTTGGTATAAGTGTAAGTTGTCCCTAGTGTGTGTAGGGTAGTGTTACTGTGCAGGGATCGCTGGTCGATGTGGACTCGGTGGGCCGAAGGGCCTGTTTCCATGCTCTATCTCTAAACTAAACAAAGTGCTGGAGTTACTCAGACAGCATCAGTGGAGAGGTAGGCAGGTGACATTTTGGGACGGGACTTTTCTTCAGACTGAAGAAGGGTCACAACCTGAAATGTCACCTATCAGATGCTGCCTGATCCACGGATTTACTCCAGCACTTTGTGTTTTGCTCCAGTAGACAGGGAATGTGGTTACTAGACACCAGAAAGTAGGCAGGGAATGTGCGAACCTGTGACAAAGCAACTGGGTGAAGAGCGTCGATACCGGGGCCCCAGCAAGTGGGAAGAAAGCACACCAAACATTAACTGATGAACAGGATGCCCAACCATTGGAGTTTCCATTGGTGTTTTATTGTATAAATGACAGAAAGTGCTCAAGTCCAGCCCGACTAGCAAGGTTGATCCAATTGGCTGTTTCGGTGCTATATATTTTGAGCTATCTCTAATGTATATGTTCAAACAGGTGATATCCAAACACCCTTGGTCATTGTGAAGAAATGGAGAACGGACCCATATTCTTTCTTCATGCAAATGATCTACTGAATGTACATGGGGAGTAAACTAAAATTTGAGACCTGTGCCCCTAAATCCTCTTTCTGCAAACCTATTCTGGTTTGCCTTTGAAGCCCAGAGATCTGTGCATTTCCCTGTGTTCCGCATAGTGCACTCACTCCTCCTTCCGTCAAACCCCTTTACACAATCCATCTTCCTTCTTCCGACTCTCTCTCCTAAGCAAACTTGCTTGTTCGAATCTTTCTTGCTGAATGTATGTTATGGATATAAAGAAAATCTGAGGATTCTGTACAGATCCGTGGGAAACTTGAGCAATCGAGCCAGAGAAAAACATTTTGTTCAAGGAGTATTTCTGGTCCAATTAAAGGCGTTAAATGGCAACTGCCAATAATTGTTGCAAATTTCAGTAGTTCTTGGCAACCTGTTGCACACTTTAGGCTACAGAGCAGATAAACAATAATGCAGTGTATGTGGGCGTGAGGCATGAGGGCTCTGGTGGGAGAAAGGTGGAGGGAAGAGGGTTAGCAGTCAGCGGTAAGATCAGAGACGGAGGGGTCATTAGGCACTCCCTAGAGATGGAAGTTTGGGCTGAGAGTCTGTTACAATGATTATACAGTAGGTAACGATCTGGATTAAGTTCCCACTGTTGGGCTGGGATTTACTCTACAAAGTCCCCTTTAAAAAGCATCCATCCAGGTCATGTGTAAGCTGGGTTGTTCTGGAGTGGCCAATGAGAGTTAGTCCATTGAACAACGTGTAGAAACCAAGAACTGCAGATGCTGGTTTATACCAAAGATACACACAAAGTGCTGGAGTAACTCAGCGGCTCAGGCAGCTTCTCCGAAGAAAAAAGATGGGTGACGTTTGAGTGATCATGGAACACTGTGCTCTAAATTCTCGGCAACACCAAGTGTTCCATGTGGAACCAAGTTCTGTCATGTACAAATGTGGACACAAAGGAACTCCAAATTTCTATTTTTTATCAAGATTATAAGGTGTTGGACTAGCTGAATGGGTCAGGTGACATCCTTCTGGGGAATCTCTTTTCTTTTGTAAACCAGCATCTGCAGTTTCTTGTTTCAACATTCTCTGTGGAGGACATGAATAGGCAACGTTTCGGGTCAGGAACCTTGAAAGGTCACTTATCCATGTCCTCTAGAGATGCTGCCTGTCCCACTGAGTTAATCCTGCACTCTGTGTTTTTTCTATGTGCAAATGACACAGAAATTTCCTGGACAGGACCTACAGTGAGGTTGTCACCCCAAGGATAGGGGAAGAACGAAGGTGTGTGACTGAGAGAAAGGGTGGTATTCGTGGAGTGCAGGGGACCCAGGTGGCTGGGCCTAATGAAAACAGGTACGCCCTCTTGGGAACTGTCGGGGGAGACGATGCTTCCAGTCCGAGCGGCGGACACGTCGGTGGCTCCAATACTAGAGATGGGACTCGACTGGCGTTGGGCAGAGCCATAGTGGTGGGTGACTACATAGTCAGAGGAGCAGACAGGGATTCTGTGGCAGCAGACGAGACGCTAGGATGGTCTGTTGCCTCCCTGGTGCCAGGGTTCAGGATGTCACAAGCCGAATTCAGAACATCCTCGAGAGAGAAGGTGAACAGCCGGCAGTAGTTGTGCACGTAGGCACAAACAACATCGGGAAGAAGAGGAAGGAGGTTCTCCAATGTGAGTTCAGAATGTTAGGAAGACTAAAAATCAGGACTTCTAGGGTGGTTATCTCTGGATTGCTTCCAGTATCTCGTGCTCGTGAGGACAAGAACAGGGAGATAGGGGATCTGAATGTGTGGCTGAGGGGCTGGTGCAGGGAGCAAGGATTTAGATTTATAGACCACTGGGATCTCTTCTGGGGTAGGGGTGACCTGTACAAAAGGGACGGGTTGCACCTTAACTGGAGGCGGACCGATATTCTGGCAGGCAGGTTTGCTAGGGCTACACATGTGGGTTTAAACTAAATAGTGGGGGGGGGGGGGAGGGATTGACAAATTGGGAGTATAAAGATGGAGTTGAAGGGCAAGTGAGTACAGGAAAAATTACAAAAGATTCTCGAATTAATGGGAAGGAAAGTTCGAGAAGGGATAAAAGAGTAAGGTCAGGGCCAATTGTGGGCGGTGCGAGGGGGGGACGTGAATACGGAGGTCAAAGTGTTGTATATGAATGCGCGAGGATAAGAAATAAGATGGACAAGCTTGAGGCTCAGTTAGAAATTGGCAAGTACGATGTTGTGGGAATTACTGAGACATGGCTGCAAAGAAGGCCAGGGCTGGGAACTGAATATTCATGGATATACCTCCTATTGAAAACACAGGCAGGTGGGCAGAGGGGGTGGGGTAGCTCTGTTGGTGAGGAATTAAATTCAGTCCCTTGCAAGGAGTGACATTGAAACAGGAGATGTGGAGTCAGTATGGATAGAACTAAGGAATTGTAAGGGTAAAAATACCCTGATGGGACTTATCTACAGGCCCACAAATAGCAGCCTGGATATAGGGTGCAAGTTGAATCGGGAGTTAAAATTGGAATGTAGTAAAGGTAATGCTGTGGTTGTTATGGGAAATTTCAACATGCAGGTAGACTGGGAAAATCAGGTTGGTACGGGACCCCAAGAAAGGGACTTTGTAGAGTGCCTTTGTGATGGATTCTTTGAACAGCCTGTATTGGAGCGTACCAGGGAGAAGGCAATTCGAGATTTAGTGTTATGTAATGAACTGGATTTTATAAAGGAACTAGAGGTTAATGAGCCATTAGGAGGCAGTGACCATAACATGGTCAGGTTGAATCTACAATTGGAGAGAGAGAAGGATAGATCGGAGGTGTCAGTGTTACAGTTGAATAAAGGGGACTATGGGGCCATGAGGGAGGAGCTGGCCAAAGTTCACTGGAAAGATACCTTAGCAGGGATGACAGTGGAACAACAATGGCAGGTATTTCTAGGAATAATACAGAAGGTGCCGGATCAGTTCATTCCTAGGAGGAAGAAAGATTCCAAGGGGAGTAAGGGGCGACCGTGGCTGACATGGGACGTCAGGGACAGTATAAAAAGAAAAGAGAAGAAGTACAACGTTGCAAAGATGAGCGGGAAGCAAGAGGATTGGGTAATGTTTAAAGAACAACAGAAGATGGTTAACTAAAAAGACAATACGGGGAGAAAAGATGAGGTACGAAGGTAAGCTAGCCAAGAATATAAAGGAGGATAGTAAAAGCTTCTTTAGGTATTTGAAGAGGAAAAAATTAGTTAAGACCAAAGTTGGACCCTTTGGAAGATGAGTTGAACAGGTACTTTGAATCTGTCTTCACTAAGGAGGACACAAACAATCTTCCTAATATAGTAGTGGCCAGAGGATCTGGGGTGATGGGGGAACTGAAGAAAATCCACAGTAAGCAGGAAATGGTGTTGAGTAGACTGATGGGACTGAAGGTTGATAAATCCCCAGGGCCTGATGGTCTGCATCCCAGGGTACTTAAGGAAGTGGCTCTAGAAATCGTGGATGCATTAGTGTTAATTTTCTAATGTTCTATAGACTTAGGATCAGTTCCTGTGGATTGGAGGGTAGCTAATGTTATCCCACTTTTTAAGAAAAGGCGGGAGAGAGAAAACAGGAAATTATAGACCAGTTAGCCTCACATCGGTGGTGGAGAAGATGCTGGAGTCAATTATAAAAGATGAAATAGCCGCACATTTGGATAGCAGTAACAGGATCGGTCTAAGTCAGAATGGATTTACGAAGGGGAAATCATGCTTGACTAATCTTCTGAAATTTGTTGAGGATGTAACTCGGAAAATGGACAAGGGAGAGCCAGTGGATGTAGTTTACCTGGACTTTCAGAAAGCATTTGATAAGATCCCACATAGGAGATTAGTGGGCAAAATTAGCACACATGGTATTGGGGGTAGAGTGCTGACATGGATAGAAAATTGGTTGGCAGACAGGAAACACAGAGTAGGGATTAACGGGTCCCTTTCAGAATGGCAAGCAGTGACTAGTGGGGTACTACAAGGCTCAGTGCTGGGATCGCAGCTATTTACAATGTACATCAATGATTTGGATGAAGGTATTCAAAGTAACATTAGCAAATTTGCAGATGACATAAAGCTGGGTGGCAGTGTGAACTGTGAGGACGATGCTATGAGAATGCAGGGTGACTTGGACAGGTTGGGGGTGGGCAGATGCATGGCAGATGAAGTTTAATGTGGATAAATGTGAGGTTATCCACTTCGGTATCAAAAACAGGAAGGCAGATTACTATCTAAATGGCGTCAAGTTGGGAAAAGGACACGCTAGAGGCAGGAAACATGTTCCCGATGTTGGGGGAGTCCAGAACCAGGGGCCACAGTTTAAGAATAAGGGGTAAGCCATTTAGAACGGAGGCGAGGAAACGCTTTTTCTCACAGAGAGTTGTGAGTCTGTGGAATTGTCTGCCTCAGAGGGTGGTGGAGGACAGTTCCCTGGATACTTTCAAGAGAGAGCTAGATAGGGCTCTTAAAGATAGCGGAGTCAGAGGATATGGGGAGAAGGCAGGAACAGGGTACTGATTGCGGATGATCAGCCATGATTACATTGAATGGCGGTGCTGGCTCGAAGTGCTGAATAGCCTACTCCTGCACCTATTGTCTATTGTCTAAATGGCATCATGAGCCCCAGGGTGATTTGCAACAGGCAGTCAATCCCCTGTCAAGTTTCTGCACTGCTGCGATTTAGACTGGAAATGGTCACAATTATTTTTCGCTTTGGAAAATTAACGATTTCCAAAAACATAGTACTGACAAGACAAGTTCAACGTGACTGAAACTTGATGCTACTATTACTGTGGCCTGACTTAGATTATCAATGCCCCATATTACTATGCATAGCTGTTTTCCAATAACTCCACGTGCAGATCTGTATCATCTACTAAACCTTAATGTATCAAGCTCAGCTTGGCTCAGATTTGTTTCAACAGCAAGCTAAACACGTGAACTTACTGCAATTGTACTATTTCAAAACAAGTTTAGTTTCGAGATATAGCATGGAAACAGGCCCTTCGTTCCACCGAGTCCACACTGACCATCGATCATCCGTTCACACTCATTCTAAGTTATATCATTTTCTCATCCACTCCTTACCTACAGGGGAGCAATTACCAGAAGCCAATTAACCTACAAACCCGCATGTCTTTGAGATGTGGGAGGAAATGGGAGCACCCGGAGAAAACGCATGCAATCACAGGGAGAACGTGCAAACTTCACACAGACCGCACCAGAGGTCAACATCAAACCTGCGTCTCTGGTGCTGTGAGTTAGCAACTGCCTACTGCCCCCAGAGTATAAGACAGCAGAATCTAAAATTTAGTTGTTGGTGTTCTGCTGCAAGTTGTGATTTTGTTTTCCTCACTGAAGGGTGTTTAGTATTTTCCTTTCATTTGTTGTGAGTCATAGTTACATTAAATGGCTTTTATTCTTACAAGCTTATAAAAATCTGTGCATGATGTGAATGATCATCAGTCAATGTCAATGAACTTGAGGTGTATCAAATCATTAGGACAATTGATAGGTTGAATGCAGACTCCTTTCCCCAGAGTAGGGGAAGCAAGAAGCAGAGATTTTACATGAGAGATGTATGGTGAACCTGAGGGGGATTTGTTTTCACACAGAGGGAAGTGGATATATGGAAGGAGTTGTCAGAGGGGGTAGTTGAGGCAGGTACTATAACAATGTTTAAAAGACGTTTGGACAGGAAGTGTTTAGAAGGATATGGGCCGGGTGCTGGCAAATGAGACTAGCTTGGATGAGGCATCTTGATCAGCATGGTCGTTGGGCAGAAGGGCCTGTTTCCGTGCAGTTTGACTCGATGGAACAACGATTGAAAACATGGACGTTAATTTCAATCTTAAAGAAGTAAAATATGATGTGACTTCTGACCTTTCCATTTTTCTAAGTGCTTTACTCTTCTGTCTGATCACTTTACGCCAGTGTTTATGTTCAGGCCCAGTGCCCTTAAGATTTGTGAGTTGTGGAGCATAAATTGGCATCAATAAAATGGGCACTGAACTGGGCATGGTTGGCATGGCTGCAACTTCCTAATGGCAAACCTCAGAGGAACCCCCATCATCCAGTGTGCACGGAGTAGTAGACGATTGTTAGCATACACACCCTGTGGTTGGTCGGATCGCAGCCTGTTGACGCTGTTCTGCACCATCTCATCATCTGTGAATTTGCGTTGTAAATTACCGTTCATTAGTTTGGATCTTTCGTTTTTGACTACAAGAAAAAAAGCTATTTAAATTATGCATTCAATTGTTCTAAATAAGACACCAAGTTCATTCATAGAATGATAGAATTATACAGCATGGAAACAGGTCCTTTGGCCCAACTCGTCCATGCTGTGCAAAATGCTCCATCTAAGCTAGTCCCATTTGGCCGTGTTTGGCCCACATCTTTCTAAACTTTTCTTATCCATGTATTTTTAAAATGCTGCTATAGTAGTTGCCTCAGCTACCTGCTCTGGCAGATAATTCCATATACTCACCACCCTCTGAGTGAAAAGGTTGCCCTTCAGGTTCATGTTTGTCCCCCTCACCTTAAACCTATGTCCTATTGCTTGTCTCCCTTACCGTCCGTAAAAGACATGTGCAAACACACACACCCATCTATATAACCATATAACCATATAACAATTACAGCACGGAAACAGGCCATCTCGACCCTTCTAGTCCGTGCCGAACACATAATCTCCCCTAGTCCCATATACCCGCGCTCAGACCATAACCCTCCATTCCCTTCCCATCCATATAACTATCCAATTTATTTTTAAATGATAAAAATGAACCTGCCTCCACCACCTTCACTGGAAGCTCATTCCACACAGCTACCACTCTCTGAGTAAAGAAGTTCCCCCTCATGTTACCCCTAAACTTCAGTCCCTTAATTCTCATGTCATGCCCCTTGTTTGAATCTTCCCTACTCTCAGTGGGAAAAGCTTTTCCACGTCAACTCTGTCTATCCCTCTCATCATTTTAAAAACCTCTATCAAGTCCCCCCCTTAACCTTCTGCGCTCCAAAGAATAAAGCCCTGACTTGTTCAACCTTTCTCTGTAACTTGGTTGCTGAAACCCAGGCAACATTCTAGTAAATCTCCTCTGTACTCTCTCTATTTTGTTGACATCCTTCCTATAATTAGGCGTCCAAAATTGTACACCATAAGAATTGTACACCACCAGAATTGGCCTCACCAATGCCTTGTACAATTTTAACATTACATCCCAACTTCTATACTCAATGCTCTGATTTATAAAGGCCAGCACACCAAAAGCTTTCTTTACCACCCTATCTACATGAGATTCCACTTTCAGGGAACTGTGCACAGTTATTCCCACATCCCTCTGTTCACCTACATTCTTCAATTCCCTACCATTTACCATGTACGTCCTATTTTGATTTGTCCTGCCAAGATGTAGCACCTCACACTTATCAGCATTAAACTCCAGCTGCCATCTTTCAGCCCACTCTTCCAACTGGCATAAATCTCTCTGTAGACTTTGAAACTCTACTTCATTACCCGCAACCCCACCTATCTTGGTATCATCTGCATACTTACTAATCCAATTTACCACACCATCATCCAGATCATTGATGTACATGACAAACAACAGTGGACCCAACACAGATCCCTGTGGCACCCCACTCGTCACTGGCCTCCAACCTGACAAACAACCATCCACCATTACTCTCTGGCATCTCCCATTCAGCCACTGTTGAATCCATCATGCTACTCCACCATTAATACCCAACCATTGAACCTTCTTAACCAACCTTCCATGAGGAACCCTGTCAAAGGCCTTACTGAAGTCCATATACACAACATCCACTGCGTTACCCTCATCAATTTCCCGAGTAACATCTTCAAAAAATTCAAGAGGATTAGTTAACCAAGACCTTCCAGGCACAAATGCATGTTGACTGTTCCTAATCGAAGGATCTATTCAGATGGAATGTGACAAAACATTTACAATGAAGACCAGTGTGTATATGTAACCACTGTTCTTCCTTTATGGTGACTTCCAATGTTAGCAGTCATTTCTTGGATTTTAAAAGGATTTAGAATTTCCTCCTCATTAATAACATGAGGTCCATAATCGGAAAAAAAAGTAATTTCAAACTTTTGAAATCTGGTTCATTCCATGAATAACTTATTGTGTTTTATTACATTTTAATCACATCAATTATAAGAAAATATGAAAAAATAGCAAAACACCAACCAAGTAGTATTTTCAGTCATAGTTCATACCGCTGGGTCATAATGTTTTTAAGAGATAAATTTAGCTCTTAGGGCCAAAGGAATCAAGGGATATGGTGAAAAAGCTGGAACGGGGTACTGATTTTAGATGATCAGCCATGATCATATTGAATGACGGTGCTGGCTCGAAGGGCTGGATGGCCTACTCCTGCACCTATTTTTCTATGTTTATGGCTCCAACGGTACAGTACAGACACAGGTCCATCCCATTCGTGATGACCGTGATGGTTATCTATGCCAATCTCATATCCTCATTCCTTTCATATCTCGGTACCAGTCCAAATTCCTTTTAACCATTATTTCTGCCTCCGCCACTTCCTTTGGCAGCTCGTTGTAGATAACCATCCCCATCTATCTCCTTTAAATTTCTGCCCCTTCATTTTAAATGTGCACCCTAGACTCCCTGACCTTGGGGAAAAGACTAAGTATTCTATATATGCAACTCACAATTTTATGAACCTTGATGAGGTCACCACTCAGCAATCTGTGTTTAAGTGATTAAAGCCCTAAAATTTAGGGAACACCATGGCACATCACTTCTCCACTCTGTCACATCCCTCCTGTACTGTGGCAACTAGAACAGCACACAATACTCCAAGTGTAGTCCAACCAAGGTTTTGTACATCTGCTGCATGATGTCCCAACTCTTTCAGCAAATGGATGGACAAAGGCGAGAGGTGAAAAGGAGACAGAAGGGTGACAGAGAAGGGGAGAAGAGGGGTGGCACAGTGGCGCAGTGATAGATTTGCTGCCTTACAGCATCAGAGACCCGGGTTCCTTCCTGACTAACTTGCCCCACACATCTCCTCTAAACTTTGCCCCTCTCAAGTTAAAACTATGCCCTCTGTTCGATACATTTTCCACCTTGAGAAAGATGTTCCAACTATCTACCCTGTATATGCCTCTCATAATTTTACTCCTATCAGGTCCCCAACCTCCGACTCTCCCGAGAAAACAATCCATGTTTGGTCAACCTCTCCTTACAGCTAATACCTAATCTTTAGTCAGAGCGTGGTGAATCTGTGGAATTAATTGCCATAAGACGGCTGTGGAAGCCAAGCCATTGGGTATTTTAAGGTGGAAATTGACAGATTCTTAATTAGTAAGAGTGTCAAGGGTTATGGGGAGAAGGCAGAAGAATGGGGTGATAGATAGGGTAAAATTGATTAAATGGTGTAGTACACTTGATGGGCCCAATGGCCTAATTATGAACTAATCCAGGCAGCATTCTGGTGAATACTTTCTGCATCCTCTCCATTGGTAAATCTATGAAGCAATGAGTGAGGAAGCTCCAGAGCCAGAGATTAGTTAGAACAAGAAAGTCTTTATAGTGTGGTGACTTTTTTGAGGCCTAAATGCTGGCATTGATCTATTTGGACAGATCTGTATTTCTGCGCTATGAGTCCAGCATTTTTTACCCATTCTTAATTGGCCTTGAGAAAATGGTAGTGACCCCTGCTTGCATGCTGCAATGATTCTGACAAAGATATTTCCACAATGCTATTGGGCAGTGAGTGCCAAGACTTAGACCCAGTGAAGTTGACCGAACAGTGACAGCTTTCCAAGTCAGTTCGGTGTATAACATGGAGGGGAATCTTCAAGTTCCTTCTTCGTCATTGGGTCTGAGTTCTGGAACTCCCTTTCAACCACACCATTGAAGGCACCTTTACCAAAAGGAATTGAGCAGCTTCAGAAGATGGTTTACTGGGACATTGTCAGGGACAATTGAGAATTGGAGTTAAATGATGGTGCTCCCGCACACTTTATGCCTGTCTTTTTCTAGGGTAAGTTGCAACAATCGTCTGTTTTCTCAATGGATATTCGTGCAACACCCATTCCTCCAAGTCCTGATATAGTAACACACAGGACGGTATTTCCTACGAGATAAAAGATAAAGAAAATTCTAACCTTCGTCGTCTGATGAATCCAGTTCTGCCATAAGTTCGTCAAAAGCTTCATCTTTGGTATCTGAATCCTTCATTTCATTGGCTACTGGTTGAAGTTCAGTGTCATCATCAGAATCTGTAAAATACGTTTAGTTTGACAACACATCGATTTATTTTATTTTGTGTTAATCCTTTCAGCATTGGTTAAATTTGCAATAAAACTTAAGACTAAAGTTTTGTCGAATATATTAATAATGGCATTCACATAATGAGGATTTCTTGGGTTGTTGTCAACAACAAACACAAGTAAGGTGTGTGGGTCTGGTCACCACACTTGGCAAAGGGTGACTTTGAGCAGAATTACAAGAATATTCCTGGGACTAGAGAATATATTTCTGAGTGACCAAACATCGATTCCTTCCTTTGGAGTCAATGAAGCCGAGTGCAGGATTAATCGAGATGGTTTAAACGGAGAAGCATAAGCAAGGTGAAGAGCAAGGAATTATTTTCCTGGCAGGCAACTCAATGATTGGACTGTAGAGATTAATGGTCATAGGAAGAAGGATTAGAGGATAGCTGTGGAAAGATGGTTTCACCTACAAGATGAGAAACACTCATTGCATCTAAAGAAAATATTATCATAGTAATCCTGATGACAAGTGAATTTGGAACACATTGTACAGTATACAGTACACCACTGGTAGAATATGGTGAATATTTAGCACGTGGATTTGGGTATCAATCAGTTATGAGTCACACTGCACAGAAAGAGGCCCTTCAGCCGCTACAGAACTAAAGCTTGAAATTGGTAGCTGCTATCAGGCAACTGAATCATCCCACCACAACCAGAGAGCTGTGCTGACCTACTATCTATCTATCTTTGGTGACCCTCGGACTATCCTTGATTGGACATTGCTGGCTTTATCTTGCACTAAACGTAATTCCCTTACCATATATGAATACACTGTAAATTGGGCTATTGCATTCATGTATTGTCTTTCTGCTGACTGGTTAGCACGCACCAAAAGATTTTTCACAGTACCTCGGTACACGTGACGATAAACTAAACAAACCGATAGAAATTGCTGGAATCTACCACTGAAATAGTATCAAGTACACAGTCACCATGGATTTATGCAAAGAAAATCATGATTGACAATTCTTTTTACAATTTTTTGCCATTGCATTAGAGTGTCACAGTAGAGTTGCTGCCTTATTGCATCAGAGATTGGGTTGGATCCTGACTACAGGTGCTGTCTGTACAGTTTGTATGTTTTCCCTGTGACCGCAAGGGTTTTCTCCGGGTGCTCTGGTTTTCTCCCAATCCGAAGACGTACAGGCTTGTAGGTTAATTGCCCTCTGTAAATTGCCCTGGTGCGTAGGATGCAAAATTGAGATAACAGAGAACTAGTGTACAGGTAAGTGTTGGTCAGTGTGGCAGGCTCATTGGGCTGAAGGACCTGTTTCCAAGCTGTATCTCGAAACTAGATTAACAGAATAGATACGGGACAGCCCAGTTGATTTGGCGCATTTGAACTTTCACAAGGGCTTCAATAAGGTGCACACAATAAATTTATTAATGTACAGATTTATTAATGTAGATTAAGAATTGTGTAATAACAGAAAAGGTAGAATAGAAATAGGAATAAAGTGGTCATTTTCAAACTTGTTGTAGGGAGATGCTGCTGTGATTGATGCTGAGTTAAGAGGACATTAATTAAGAGGACATGACTTCAGAATTAAGGGACAGAAGTTTAGGGGTAATATGAGGGGGAACTTCTTTACTCAGAGAGTGGTAGCGGTGTGGAATGAGCTTCCAGTGGAAGTGGTGGAGGCAGGTTCATTGGTATCATTCAAAAATAAATTGGATAGGCATATAGATGAGAAGGGAATGGAGGGTTATGGTATGAGTGCAGGCAGGTGGAACTAAGGGGAAAAAAAGTTGTTCGGCACGGACTTGTAGGGCCGAGATGGCCTGTTTGCGTGCTGTAATTGTTATATGGTTATATGTTATAATCCATTACATGTATTTTCAGTCAACAGACCATCCTTCGCAATTTCCACCTACTCCAACAAGATAAGGCGGCACAGTGGTAGAGTTCCTGCCATTTCCCTGTTCCCCATCGAGGAACATAAACAGCCTATCCAGGTGATGCAGTGGGTCACTTGGTCGTGGTGCATGTACCAAGATACAGTGCTAAGCAAATCATAGTACACCTGCACTTCGTCCAGTCTAAAGTACAGTATTTGGTGATCACTAATGTGGTTCCATGGACTCACCACCACTATGGCCTCTGTGTGTGGTCCCCTGCTCTGTTGCAACAAGGCCCCACACAAGCACGAGCAACAACATTCCACCACCATGCCTGGGCACGTCACACTTTGGGTAACTCCCTCTGTCTTGTTGCTTGTAATTTATCGTGGCCGATTAATCTACCCTCGCAAATAAACCAATGCAACTTTAACATGTTGGTGGGGAAGGGGAAGGGGGAGGGGAATTGAGCATTTGGAAGAAACCCACAAGGTCACAGAGACAAAGTATACATTCCACACGGACGACAACTGAGGCCAATATCAAATATGGGTTGTTACAGTAGTGAGGCAGTGGCTCTACCAGCTGTGCCACTCAAAAATATGAGCGTCAATTGCAAATTTTATTTTTTAAATAAATGTCAATAAATCATTTATTTTCTGACCAGACATTATGTTTGCCTCCAGCTCGTCCAGTTTCTTTTCAACAATGTCACTGTCATTGTCTGGAAGGCTTTCTTCTGGTGGGTCTTCATCGTCACTGTCACCATCACCGTCAAAGGCTGGAAGGCTTCTGCCACTTCCTACATTTGTGGCCTTTTGATCTGTGTATTCGGGATATAAATGGAGCAGAATTAGGGCCATCTCATCCAATGCCGAGTAACTGTGGCTTTCCGGCTGATTAAGTTGCGGTTGTACAATCACAAGGCTAGAAATGTCCTGAAACAGCGCTAACCTTCCCCGTGCTTTGCAAGTGAAGTTACATTGTGGTCACACAGAGCTTTTCTGCATCCATCCAGGTCTCAGGACATGTACCAACATAACTCTTATCTGCTTGCATGTAAGTTTAGGTTTATTATTATCAACGGTACCGAGGTACCATGAAAATCTTAGTTTTACATGCTATCCAATCAGATCACATAATACTATACATAAATACAATCAGGTCAAACTCAAGTACAACAGGTGGAGCAAAGGGGAAGATAGAGAATGCATAATATAGTTCTCGGCATTGTAGTGCACCAGTTCCATAGACAAAGTCCAAGGTCCGGAATGGGGTAAAGGGGAATTGGATAGTACCCTTGCTTATGGAAGGACTGTTCAGAAGCTGCTCTGGAGTCTGGTGTTGTGCACTTTCAAGCTTCAGTACTTCTGCCAGACAGGAGCAGGACAAAGAAAGAATGACTAGGATGGGACATCTTTGATTATGTTGGCTGGTTTTCCAAGGCAGCATGAAGTGTAGATGGGATCAATGGTGGGAAGTCTGGTCTGTGTGATGGACTGGGCTACTTCGACAACTTTCTGCAATTTCTTGCAAATAATCCTCCCATTCCCTATATAACCATGTTTCTATCCAAAGACCTCTTAAATTCTACTGTTGGATCTGTCTTCATCACCACCCCAGTAGTGCATTCCACTCATGACCCCCCGTGTAAAAACCGTACTCGGCACTTCTTTAAACTTTGCTATTTGATATTTTCCTTCTGGGAAAAAAGGTTCTGCCTACTCAATCTATGCCTCTTATAATTATGTATTCCATAGTTCTAAATAAGACACCAAGTTCATTCATAGAATGATAGAATTATACAGCATGGAAACAGGATCTTTGACCCAACTCGTCGATGCTGACCAAAATGCTCCATCTAAGCTAGTCCCATTTGCCCGTGTTTGGCCCACATCCTTCTAATTTATATGCTTCTATCGTGTATCCCTTTAATCCCCAAGGATCCAGAGATATCAATCCAAATTTTTCCAACCTCGTCCTGTAGCTAAAAGTGCCATTGTTTTCAATCTCCTCCCATAAGCTATAGAAGATCTTCCAACCAACTTCAATGTAGACTTTGCACTTTTTCTCTGTAACTGCAGCGTTATAATACCCATGTTGACCAAGATGTCCCATCTACACAAGTCCCACCGGCATGTGTTTGGTCCATATAAATCTAAATCAAGTGTTCCCAATCTGGGGTAAATTCTGCCTACCCAGGGGGTAAATTTGTTGATTCTGGATTTGTACATATTTTTTCTCGTTGACTGACTGTGTTTGGTTCTGGTATACCCGTATCTGTTCATCGTTAGTTGTTCATAAATAAATGAAATAACATTGTTAACATTAAAGTTGCCAGGGGTAAACGGGATGAAAAAGGTTGGGAACCCCTGGTCTAAATCTTTCTTATCCATGTAACAGTCCAAATGCCTTTTAAATGTTGTTGTAAATCACATTATACTCTGCACTCTAGTATTATTCTCTTTGCGCTATCTATTGTAACTGTATGTGGCTTGTTTTACTTGTGTTTGGTATGATGTGATAGAATGCAAACAAAACCTTTCACAGTATCATGGTGCACATGGCAATAATAAACCAACACCAATACCCGTTGTCCTGGTGTACAGCTTGATGTACTGTGGTATAGTGTGACTTGGCTGCTTAGCATGCAAACAAAGCTTTTCACAGTATCTTGGTACGTGTGACAATAATAAACCAATACTATTAGTGATATCTTGAACTTGCTGCCAGAAGTGGTGGAATCAGATAGAATAACTATGTTTTGAAGTTATTTAGACAGGCATTGACTAGATAAGCAAGGCATGGAAGGATATAGACCTAATACACCGCAGAGATTAGTGTAGACAGGCATAGGTTGGTACAGATGCGGTGTGCCGAAAAGCCCATTCTGTGCTCTATAACTCTATGACTATTAGAACCACCCAGTATAGTTCACTCCCACATTCTAAATCCTGATAAACTCCAAGTGAAACCATGAGCAGTCTAACCTTTTTCCATTGGTGACCAATTTTCTTCTTGCAAATCTTCAGAAGGTTCATTCCTTTTCGACATTTTTTTTCTTTTCTTTTTTGTTTCATGAGTCAGCTGATCTATAATTGGCATGAGAGAAGCAAATACTTGATGCAGCAATATTTCTGTCTTTCATAGATACGTTTAAATTCCAACACATTTTCTGAAATGGACACCAGCTTTTTATCACTAGCATTTCCACCACATATGCTTTGACATTGCTGTTTGATTACAAGCAAACGTGTTCATTCATAGACATGGAGTCATATGGCACAGAAAGGGGCCGGTCGGCCTATCGCATTCATGCCAGCCATCAAGTACCCATCTATGCTAAACCTATTTACCAGCACTTGATTCACTGCTGTCTGCTAAAATAAACATAGTGCACTTTAGTATTGACTAATAAACAAGGAAGACATTCATAACCTGTTTCTTGCTTTGTGAGTCAGAAGTACAAGGCACGCTTTTGGAGTAAAGCATTTGAGAGAGGAGGCTAGATGGTGCCAGAGCCTGACGACTTTTTGTAGGCCATTCCAGACGAGGATTTATTATAGATAAACACAAATTTCTGGAGTAACTCAACAGGTCAAGCAGCATCTCTGGACAACATAGATAGGTGACGTTTCAGGTCAGACCCTTCTTCAGGCTGAATTTAGTCTGTAAAAGGGTCCCAACCCAAAACGTCACCCATCCATGTTCTCCAGAGATGCTGCCTGATCCGCTGAGTTACTCCAGCATTTTCTGTCTATCTTTGTTACAACCAACATCAGTGGTTCCTTTTTAATTACAGGATCTACTACAGTTCACTGCAACTCATCCACAATTTGACTTGTGCATTATTGTACTCATGCATGGTACAATTTGAATGCATTAGACACAAAGTTTTTCTACTGTATGTCAGTTCAGGTGACAATAATAATAAACTAAACGACAAAAACTGATCCAATATTATAACAGGTCACAAAATGTAGAAAACACAAAAGTTGGAGAAAACTGTGGGCCGAGTTTACCTCTCATTTTATGGACATTTTACGCCAATAGGAATAATGGGTGTTAATGAGTGCAAAGTTATTCAAACAGCATCAACTCTGTACATAGTAGAATCTCAGGATATCATGACTTTGTTTCCCAATGGCATAAAGTAAGCAGAGATGAGCACTACAGGTGCACAACCTTTTATCCGGAGTTCCGGAAACCGAAAAACTCCGAAAACCGGCCATTTTTTCCAGGATGTCGTCTGCACACCAAAGCTCGCGTTTGGCGCCAAACTTGACCCGAAACGACCCACGGTCAACCCAGGTCTGTACTACTGTAGCGGCTGCCTCATCCCCGGAGACCGGGGAGACACTTAAACATCTGTAAATCATTGCTTAAATGTTAGTCAGTTAGTTTGGAGGGCTTTTATGTGAAGGGGGGGTGAAGGGGTAAACTTTAATTCTTAGTCCCCTACCTGGTCGGAGAGGCGGGGAGCGGTCAATGCCTTACCGGGTCGCCGTGCAGTAAGCTCCGCAGCGCTGTGGCCGCCAACTCCCAGCTGGGGCTGCGGGCGTCCGGCCGCGGGCGGCGCCGGTTGTAGCTCCGACCCCGGCAACTCTACCCCTGGCTGCGAGGCGCTCCAAATCCACCGCCGCCCGCGGCCGGACGCCTGCAGCCCCAGCTCCGCGAATGTTGGGAGTCGGCGGCGTCGCAGCGCTGGGATACCAGCGGGGAGCGGGCAATGCCTTACCGGGTCGCCATGCGGTAAGCTCCGGAGCGCTGTGGCCGCCGACACACAACATTCGCGGAGCTGGGGCTGCGGGCGTCCGGCTGCGGGCGGCGCTGGATTTGGAGCGCCTCGCAGCCAGGGGTAGAGTTGCCGGGGTCGGAGCTCCAACCGGCGCCGCCCGCGGTCGGACGGAGCCCCCAGCTCCGCGATGTTGGGAGTCGCCGACCAGGTAGGGGACTAAGAATTCAAGTTTCCCCCTTCAACCCCACCACCACCACCACATAAAATCCCTCCAAACTAACTGACTAACATTTATGCAATGATTTACAATGATTCCCCGGTCTCCGGGGAGGAGGCAGCCGCTCCAGACTTTTCAAGCCGCCCGCGCTACCTACCTAATCTACGCTAAAAATCTTCCATTCGGAAATCCGAAAATGTCTGAAATCCGAAATGTGTCTGGTCCCAAGGCTTTCGGATAAAAGGTTGTGCACCTGTATTATTATCCTCACCTTCTTTAGTTTTGCGCTGAAAGTTTTGTAAAACCTTTTGAATCCTTTTCTCATCGGGGTCTGGATAAAGTACCTCTTCATACTCTATACCATAACAGAAGTGGTTTGTGAGTTGGGAACTGAATGTTAAGTAACACATTTCTACTCAATACTTTTATTTCATTTTAATTACTGAATATAATTTTTAATCTCAGATGTCACATTGAGGGCAATTTTCATCACACTATTCAAACAGAGATGAGGAGGGATTTTTTAAAATATTGCAGCATGCAAAAACAAAATGTGGAACTTTACCAAGAAGGTGGACAGTGTGGATGGGAAAACAAAACAAAGAGGATGAGATTGGGAAGTGTGGAGACACAGAGGGTCCCTGGAGATCATTAAAGGAGGCAAGGTGGGGACATTTGGAAGTTAACAAGCTCACAGTGCTTTTCTTTATCAATCAAGGAATAGAATATAAGGGAAGTTTATGCTAAAATCATACACAATGCTAGTTGGAGCACATCTTAAATTCTGGTCACATTATAAGACAGATGTGATTATACTCGAGAACGTGCAATGGGAGATTTATGAGGATGTTGTCACTGCAAAATTGTAGCTGTAGGGAAAGATTGGATAAACTGCGATCGTTTGTTTTGGAAAAATGGAGGCTGAGGAGAGATTTAATGGAGGGTATAAAATTTGAGGACCTAGATATTTAGGAAGAATTCAATTCCCATCTCAGAGAAGTCAAACTTCAGGGATGCGGGATTTGTGACTTATGGAGGCAGAGGAGAGATGAGAATATTTTCCTCTCCGTCAATATGATGGTAGAGATATGGAGCCTACTGCCTGAAAAGGTGAGGGACAGATGCCTTCCCACATGAACTGCAAGGCTCTGGACCGAGATTGGGAAGGCAGGATTGGGCTGGAAACTATTTTTTTTCAAATAGCATGGAAGCGATGGGCTGAATGGTCTACTTCTGCACTTGATTCACCACCTATTCTAACCCTCCCTCCTTACCTGAACTTGTGTGTCTCTTGGCCTTCCATCCTTCTTAACCAGTCGCAGCGGAACTGAGACTTAGTTCCGAACACACTTTTGTTAAGGGTTAACAAATAATTATCCAGATAAATCATTGCGTGACTTAATTCTGCACCAGCATGCTGCAAGTACCTGTACTACAATTATAATCCAAATGTTTACCTAATACTGGAACTACTGGAAGTGTTGGTAATTCCGAGACAGTTTTAGGGATTTCATCTGCAGGTTTTAGGACAAGTATTTCTGCATTGAGATGATAAAAAAAATCAAAATTAATGAAATCTTCTGCTAGATTCAAAATGCACCTTAAATTACAAATGAATTTCAACTTTTTCATTTAAATGAGGCACTGTCATTAGGAAACTGATGGGGATGTAAAAGTTTCCTTCAGTGGTATTGGGCTTAGATTTACAGTGTTAGTGTGCAACATAAGGTCAGAGCAAAGACTAACAACCGTACAGGAGTGTGGCAGGGAGACATTGCGTTGAACTGCAGCTTCTGATTTTCGTTCACCCTTTCAATCATTTTCACAGCTAACTAGCATGACAGTGGGCCAACCTTTCAATCAACACAGCTCTCTCTCTCTCGTCTGATCACAACCTCTAGACTGAAAGAGACCATTCCTGTGAAGCCCGTCGGCTCTAGAGTGCTGTCGCTTGCAAAGGGAAAGAAGCAAGTAAAGTTGATATTAACAACTTTAACCTGAGCCTATCTCAGGCTAATAATGATATTCTTTTATAGAGGTGAGGTTTTAAATGCAAAGGACACTGTTACTGACCCAGACGGTATATTGCTGGACAGGATTAACAAATGGACATCAACATGTTAACTAGAATATATCTTTCTTGCATTTGATGTGGCTAATGCCAGCTGGCATCAGCAATGGACATCTGCAAGCAACAAATCCATTCCATTGGTATCCCAAACACATGATCATATGTATGGGCTGTACGAGCCTCCCCATCCCCTTCCCCTGCATCCCTTCCAATGAGTACGCAATTCGCAACTCTATCTCTCGAGCTTCACAATTCGTAACTCTTATCCTTTTTGGGCTCACGTCTTTTTTTTCATCCTTCGCCTTTGTCCAACAATCTATTGCCTGTAAGAATCACCTATTCTCTGCTCTGTCCTGCTCAAAATCTTTTCCAGCTTTTTTTCCCCCCCCCCCCCCCCCCCCCCCCCCCCCCCCCCCCCCCCCCCCCCCAAGCAGTCTGCAGAAGGATCCTGACCCAAAACGTCACCTAAACACGTTCTCTAGAGCTGCTGAGTTACTCCAGCACTTAATGCCTTTCTTTGATATTAACCACCATCTGCAGTTCCTTGTTATTACTTAAATCTATGTTAATAAGCCAGGGAGGACCTGCACTCTTAAACTGATGAACCCCACACTCCCTGAATCAACAGATTTGCAAAACAATCAGTGTTTACCTTGTGCTGATTCTTTCGTTGGATTTTGAATCACTGCTTCTTCAGGCATTGCCACGTACAACACTGGACATTGCACAAACAGATCAGTTAATTAAAATCATCGTGGAAATAATCTGTTTTAAATCACAAATGTATTTGGGTTTCAAATGAACTAAAACCAGGTCTAGAAAAAATTAATGAAATATTCGTTGTGAACAAGAAGAGGGGTGTATAATTTAACACATTTGGCTTGCTTCTAATTCTCTCCTCCATCTCCGGTAACCTCTTCTTTCCCCCTTCCCCTTCTGTTCAAACTCCTTTCCCCAGCTCCTTGTTCTCAGTTCTCCTTCCATATCCTCTTCTTGCTTCTTCCCTTGTCTACTCTTTTCACTGCAATCACTAAGATCTGGGCACCATATTGTTCAGCTCTTTAAATGTCTTCTCAGCCTGTCTCACCTCCGCAGGTTGAGTAACCCAGCAAGGAAGCACATTGGCCAAGTTACCGGACTAGTGTCTGGACTAGTGATACAGAAGCTTAAATTCATACCTCACAATGGCAGCTGAGGATTTAAATATAAGTACACGTCCACCAATGATTTTCCGGCACCCTTTGTTCCAGAGCATCGCCATATTATCCATTGTGCAGGACCAACAGAGGTCATGGGCTTGAGGGGCCGAGATACCCGGCTACAAAGCTGGCTGTGGAAGTTGGCTATGGGAACATATCTGGCAGCTTCTGGAACATCGGCTTCATTCCAGAGCCCTGGTCGCAGCCGGCAAATTTGACCCATCGATTGACACACAAGTATGGATGAGGTCAAGATCGGCCGCCTCACCTGGTCTAGGTGCCACATTTTTGGGGGGTCTCCGGGGGAGATTTTAAGTGTGCTCAAAATCCAATGAAAAAATCAACACAAGGTAAACTCCGATTTCAAGTGTGCTCTCGTAATTTTATCAGAATAAAAGGGGGCCGGAAAGTTGGTGTGGACATGGCATTACATTCTGGAAATAAAAGCTGTTAGGCCTTCTAATGTCACTCAGGGAAATAAATCCATTATCCTAACCTAGCCTCGTCTACATGTGACTTCAGACCCATCTTTGTAGATTATACTTATCTGTCTCCTTGTTTAAGGACAAGACACAAACTAAAGTTCGAGCAATATCCTATTTCCGTAATCAAAATAATTTACAATTTCACATTTCACAAAACAACAACAAAAATGGGTGAATTAAAGACTTTTAAACGTTCTGAATCAGCTGGTCAGTAAGAAAGTGTTGTGCTGGATGTTTTCTTGTTTGAGATTCATGTGCTGTTCCTTCAGTCAAAATCGTTTCAGGATGTGCAAATATGCTGCTGATTGGGCATTCTTCGCACCAGGCATGCAAACTCATCTGCTTGTAAAATGACTGCCATAAATATTCTGTTAGTTGCAACTTTCCATCAGAAGTTGCACAGAATCTTCACGCAGACAGGCTCCGTCAATGGCAAACTCTGCCAACAAATACGTGCACCTTCAGTGGAACCATTGTACAGAGTTTGTATGTTCTCCCCGTGACCTGTTTGGGTTTTCTCTGAGTGTCCCAGTACCTCCCACACTCCAAAGAAGTATAGGTTTGTAGGATAATCGGCTTGGTAAAAAAATGTAAAAAATTGTCCCAAGAGTGTGTGATAGTGTTAGTGTGCTGGAATCACTGGTTGGTGCTAACTCGGTGGGTTCAAGGACCTGTTTCTGCACTGTATCTCTAAACAAAACTAAAAGGTTTCTTAGATCAATGCCTACAAACATGAAGTGTCTGAAGAAGTGTCTCAACCCAAAACATCACTTATTCCTTTTCTCGAGATGCTGCCTGACCTGCTGAGTTACTTCAGCTTTATGTTTATCTTCGGTTTAAATCAGCATCTGCAGTTCCTTCCTACAGCTACTGACATTTGCTGTGGCAAGCATGTTACTAAGTCAATTCTAAGCATGATTCACAACTTCCATATGAAGGCTGCGGTGTGTCAGTAAGAGCGGTTTCCTAGGCTAGTTCAGAATGTAGTTCCGAATTATCCACATTACTTGGGATATGCAGTCATCTATAGATCACACCAGGTGAGGCTGAAAGATCACCTTCCCTGGTCAACCGCATGGGTTTGAGGACCTGTCTAATAGTTTCACAATCAGCATTATTGGGAGAAGCTTCCTCTTTAAACATCCAAATTAGTTAGTTCACGGAATACATTGAATGGGTTGATGTCGCCTGGTTAGACTATCAGGCTTCTGAAGTGATAGTCCAGTAACTTAACCAACATTCCTAATCGTAAAATACCATGTATATCCAAGCAGAAATTCAGCAGGATATTTTTTTCCACCCCAAAGGCAGTGGGATTGTTTAAAATGCTTTCTAAGGCAAGACGGGTATAAACAGCATTGATGTATTTGGAATGTGTCAAAGAGGGCAGCACAGTGGTGGAGCAGCAGTGGAGTTGCTGCCTTTCAGCGCCAGAGACCCGGGTTCGATCCCGACTATGGGTGCTGTCTGTATGGAGTTTGCACGTTCTCCCTGTGACTGTGTGAGTTTTCTCCGGGTGCTCCGATTTCCTCCCACACCTCAAAGATAGACTCGTAGAGTGTTACAGTGTGGAAACCAGCCCTTTGGCCCAACTTGCCCACACCGGTCAACATGTCCCACCTTCCAGAATTTGGTCCAAACCTGTCCTATCCATGTACCTTTCTAACTGCTTCTTAAATGTTGGGATAGTCCCTGCCTCAACTACCTACTCTGGCAGCTTGTTCCATACATCCACCACCCTTTGTGAGAAAGAGTTACTCCTCAGATTTCTATTAAACCTTTTCTCCTTCACCTTAAACCTATGTCCTTTGGTCCGTGATTCAGCTACTCTGGGCAAGAGACTGTGCATCTACCTGATCTATTCCTCTCATGATCTTATACTCCTCTATAAAATAACCTCTCTTCCTCCTACACTGTAAGGGATGGAGTCCCAGCCTATTCAATCTCTGCCTATAGCTCAGACCCTCTAATGCCAGCAACATCTTCGTAAATCTTTTCTGTACCCTTTCCAGCTTGACAACATATTTCCTATAACACGGTGCCCAGAACTGAAGACAATACTCTAAATGTGGCCTCACTAATGTCTTATACAACTGCAACATGCCCTCCCAACTTCTATATTCAATACTCTGGCTGTTGAAGGTCAATGTACCAAATGCCTTTTTGACCACCCGATCTACCTGCGACTCCACCTTCAGGGAGCTATGCACCTGTACTCCTAGATTCCTCTGCTCGACAACACTACCCAGAGTCCCACCATTCACTGTGTAGGTCCTGCCCATGTTAGACTTCCCAAAATGCAACACCTCATATTTTCTGCATTAAATTCCATCAACCATTCCTCAACCCACTTACCAATTTATCTAGATCCTGGTGCAATTTTTAACAACCATCTTCAATATCTGCAAAACCTCCCACTTTGTATCATCTGTAAACTTGCTAATCTTGCCGTGTATATTCTCATCCAAATCCTTGGCATGGATGACAAACTGTAACAGGCCCAGCACCGAACCCTGAGGCATACCACTAGTATGCCACTAGGACTGGCCTCCATAGTATACCACTAGTATACCACTAGGACTGGCCTCCAGTCCAGGAAGCAACCTTCCTCCATCACCCTCTGCTTCCTTTAATGAAGCCAATTTTCGATCCATTCAGCTATTTCTCTTTGGATCCCATGCAATCTAACCTTCCAGAGCAGCCTACCATAAGGAACCTTGTCGGATGCTTTAATGAAGTCCATATATACATATACAGCTCTACCCTCATCGATCTTTTTGGTCATGTCTTCAAAAAACTCAATCAGATTTGTGAGACATGACCTCCCACGTGCAAAATCATACTGACTATCCCTAATCAGCCCTTGTCCATCAAAATGTCTGTATATCCTATCCCTCAGAATACCCTCTAGTAACTTTCCAACTACGGATGTTAGACTTACTGGCCTATACCCAGCATTTTCCCGGCAGGCCTTCTGGAAAAAAGGCACCACATTTGCCATCCTCCAGTCTTCCGGCACCTCTCCTGTATTTAGACGACTCGTACATTTTAACCAGGGCTCCCGCAATTTCCTCTTTGGTTTCCCACAATGTGCTCGGATATATCTGATCAGGACCTGGAGATTTGTCAACCTTCATACACCACAGTACCTTCAGCACCTCTTCAACCGTAACACTGACGGCTCTCAAGGCACTTCCATTGACTGCCCCAAGTTCCTCCGTCCTCCTGCCTTTCTCCTCGGTAAATACAGAGGAGAAATACTCATTGATGTAGTTGTTTGTGTGTTAATTGGCTTCTGTAAAATTGTAAATTGCCTCTAATGTGTAGGATAGTGCTAGTTTACAGGGGTGATCGCTGGTCGACGTGGACTTGATGGGCCGAAGGACCTGCGTCCATGCTGTATCTCTAAAGTCTAATGCAAAGGGAAATGTGTCTGTTGGGATGGAGCCAAAAGGAACTGCAGGTGCTGGAATCCCGAGCAACACATAAAGTGTTGGTGGGACTCAGCAGGTCAAGCAGCATCTGAAGTAGAAATGCACAGGCAAGGTTTCCAGTCAGGACCTTTCTTTAAACTGATTGTAGAAATGGGAAGAGGTGGGAGTGAGACAAAACCTAGCAAGTGATAAATGGATACAGACAATGGAGGATTGATTGGAAGGTGGGTGGAGTAAGTGATAAAGGCATGAGGTGAAAAAGAGACAAAAGGTGCCATATAAGGAGAGGATTGAAATGCAAAGTTGGTGGGAGTGATGGGTTGGAAGGATTAAGTTTATAAGAATCGGTGGGGCTATGTTGACCCCTCCATAGCCAGTTATCCTAAGAAACATGTTCTGTGTTGTAGACTTAATACAAACCTTTCATCCAACATAACAAATGACAGAGGATGATTCAAGAGCAGCAAAACTGTCACTTTTTAAAAATCTCTTATCAGGTGAGAATAATTTTTTTTCGATACATACCAGGTATTGATACAGTTGTCGTCTCCCTATAATTAATTTCATAGTCTGACATTTCCGTGGTTTCATTGTCCGAATCTGCACAGACACGACAAATGAAAATTAGCAAAATATTCTTCAGTTGTAAAAACAACCAAGAATTACAAGCAATGTGCACTGAAGCGGATTTAATTAAAATGTAGCTCGTATGAAGAATGAACAATTCATCTGCAGAGCTTGTCCAACTTCTTAAAAAAACAACTGAGGGATTGGGCAGTAAAGGCTAACTGGTATGGCGATAGGATGGGCTGGTGCAGGTTTTGAACAAGATAATGGACATTCTTCTCCTCTCCTGTGGCTGGGATATGTGACAAAGAAGGATTTAAAAAACAGAAGCAGGGACACTGTTCCTTGTGTATATTTATACTGAAAAATAAATAAATTGAACATAAACAAATCTGTAGATGATGGAAGTATGAAATAACTTTCTGTAGTGAAAACATTGTACTCAGTGGGAATGGTGACCCTCCTATTCAATCTAAATACTTAACGTTTCTCCACTGATGCCACCTGACCTGCTGAGCATCATTCTCCATTAAAAAAATAATAATTTAACTACAACAGTTTAGATAATAGGACCTTCTCAATAGGGCTACATATATTCCCCTACATGAGAATTACACACACATCTCTGTCCCTGCATAAAATACAAAGTGCTAAAGGAACTCAACGGGTCAGGCAACATCTGTGGAAGGAATGGACAGATGACATTTTGGGTCAGGGCCTTTCAGACTGATTCTAGTGGGGGGGGGAAAGTTGGAAGAGAAGTGGGGCATGACAAAGCCTGGCAAGTGATAGGTGGATACAGGCCTACAGGTGGGGGGGGGGGGGGGGGGGGGTGATTGGCAGATGGGTGGCAAAGTCTAGAGGTGAATAGGAGATAAAATAGTTTCAGGTGAGAGAAGAGGAGTGAAATGTAAAGCCAGGGGGAGGAATATGTAGATGTCATTCTAAAACTGGAGGGCATGGGCTTTGGGTGAGAGGAGAGTGAAGAGGGACATGCTGAGGGATAGGACGAGGTAATATCTCTGTCCCTGCATAAAATACAAAGTGCTAAAGGAACTCAACGGGTCAGGCAACATCTGTGGAAGGAATGACGTGTGGAAGGAATGAAGGGGACATGACATGAGAATTAAGGGACTGAAGTTTAGGGGTAACATGAGGGGGAACTTCTTTACTCAGAGAGTGGTAGCTGTGTGGAATGAGCTTCCAGTGAAGGTGGTGGAGGCAGGTTCGTTTTTATCATTTAAAAATAAATTGGATAGTTATATGGATGGGAAGGGAATGGAGGGTTATGGTCTGAGCGCAGGTATATGGGACTAGGGGAGATTATGTGTTCGGCACGGACTAGAAGGTTCGAGATGGCCTGTTTCCGTGCTGTAATTGTTATATGGTTATATGAGGTGAATAAGGATGTTAATCCCTCCCTAGCCAGTTATTCCATATTACTTGTTCTTTGTTGTAGACTTAGCACAATGTTTAAAGCAGACTTTTTATCCAAGATAACTAATGACAAAAATTGAATCCAAGGCAGCAAGTTTGTCTCTTTTTTGCTTCTTATCAGGAGAGGATAATTTGATCTTAGTACATACCAGATTCAGTTGTGGTTATCTTCTCCGGGTGATATTCAATTTCATGCTCTGCCATTTCAAGGCTTACAAAGCCCAAATCTGCAAGGAAATGACAAAAAAAAAAATTCAATTTACCAAATCTTCAGTTGTAATAAATAAACTAAGAATTACAAGTCAAGGAGCTGAGGCAGATTTGTTGATTAAAAGGAGCTCGTACCCAGAAATATCAAATTGTCTGCAATGTCTGTTTAACTGTTTTAAAACAACTGAAGGATTGGGCAGTAAAAGGTTAAATGGTGCTGTGATGAGATGCAATGGTGCAGGTCTAGAACAAGAGAATGGGCATCCTTCTCCTCTCCTGTGGCTGGGATATCTAACTTGGATATAACAGAAGTCCATAACCTAAGCAGGAAGCCTGTCCCTTGTGCATGTTCGTATCATAAGAAAATAAATGAAATGAAATTCAAAAATATCTGTAGTTGCTAGAAGTATGATTTAACTTGAACAGCTTAGAAGGTCAAGGGTTTCCTGTCGAAAACACAAAATGGTGGTCAGACAGCATCCGTGAAGGGAATTAGACAATATTTTGGCTTGGGATCCAAAATATTGTCTGTTTATTCCTTCAACACTTTCCCTGCACTCTCCGAATATCCCTCAGTTCTTTTCATGTCCAGGAATCTATTGACCTCTGCATTGAAACCAATGACTCAGCCTGCACCGGCCTCCAGATTTTAAGAAGTTCAGGGGTGCTTATTTGTCAGATAGAGTTATATAGCGCTGTGCAGCACGGAAACGGGCCCTTTAGCTCATTTTGTTCATGCTGCAAAGGTGGCATTCTGAGCAGGTCCCATTTGCCTGCATTGGCCCATTGCTCTCCCAATTCTTCCCCTCCATTCCCTTTCCCTGGTTAAATGTCTTTTAAAATCATAATTGTATCCATTTCTATACCTTCTTCTGGCAGCTCGTTCCACATACAGACCACCCGCTCAGTGAAAAAGAATGCCCTTGAGGGTCCTCTTAAATCTCTTCCCTCTCACCTAAAGCCTAGGCCTCTACAGTGTTGTCCATAATGTTTGGGACAAAGTCTCATCATTTGTTTATTTGCCTCCTCAATTTGAGAAATGTAATAGAAAAAAATCACACATGGTTAAAGTGCACATTGTCAGATTTTATTAAAGGACATTTTTATACACTTTGGTTTCACCATGTAAAAATTACAGCAGTGTTTATACATAGTCTCCCCATTTCAGGGCACCATTATATTTCGGACACATGGCTTCACAGGTGTTTGTAATTGCTCAGGTGTGTTTAAATGCCGCCTTAATGCAGGTATAAGAGAGCTCTCAGCACCTAGTTTTACCTCCAGTCTTTCCATCACCTTTGGAATCTTTTTTTGCTGTTATTCAACATGAAGACCAAAGTTGTGCCAATGAAAGTCAAAGAAGCCATTTTGAGACTGAGAAACAGGAATAAAACTGTTAGAGACATCAGCCAAACCTTAGGCTTATCAAAATCAAATGTTTCGAGCATCATTAAGAAGAGAGAGCACTGGTGAACTTACTAATCACAAAGGGACTGGCAGGCAAAGGAAGACCTCCACAGCTGACGACAGAAGAAAATATCTCTAAAATAAAGAAATATCCCCAATCACCTGTCCGACAGATCAGAAACACTATTCAGGAGTCAGGTGTAGATTTGTCAATGACCACTGTCCGTGGAAGACTTCATGAACAGAAATACAGAGGCTACACTGCAAGATGCAAACCACTGGTTAGCCGCAAAAATATGGCCAGATTACAGTTTGCCAAGAAGTACTTAAAAGAGTAACCACCATTCTGGAAAAAGGTCTTGTGGGCAGATGAGACGAAGATGAACTTATATCAGAGTGATGGCAAGAGCAAAGTATGGAGGAGAGAAGAAACTGCTCAAGATCCAAAGCACACCACCTCATCTGTGAAACACGGTGGTGGGATGTTATGGCCTGGGCATGTCTGGCTGCTGAAGGTACTGGTTCACATCTTCATTGATGATACAACTGCTGATGGTAGTAGCATAATTAATTTAGAAGTGTACAGACACATCCTATCTGCTCAAGTTCAAACAAATGCCTCAAAACTCATTGGCCGGCAGTTCATTCTACAGCAGGACAATGATCCCAAACATACTGTTAAAGCAACAAAGGAGTTTTTGAAAGTTTAAAAAAATGGTCAGTTCTTGAGTGGCCAAGTCAATCACCCGATTGAACCCAATTGAGCATGCCTTTTATATGCTGATGAGAAAACTGAAGGGGACTAACCCCCAAAACAAGCTTAAGCTAAAGATGGCTGCAATACAGGCCTGGCAGAGCATCACCAGAGAAGAAACCCAGCAACTGGTGATGTCCATGAATCGCAGACTTCCAGCAGTCATTGCATGCAAAGGATATGCAACAAAATCCTAAACATGACTACTTTCATTTACATTACATTGCTGTGTCCCAAACATTATGGTGCCCTGAAATGGGTGTACTATGTATAAACACTGTTGTGACTTCTACATGGTGAAACCAAAATGTATAAAGATGGCCTTTATTAAAATTTGACAATGTGCATTTTAACCACATTTGTTGTTTTCTATTTCAAATCTCAAATTGTGGAGTACAGAGGCAAATAAATAAATGACGAGTCTTTGTCCAAAACATTATGGAGGGCACTGTAGTTTAGAATCTTCTACCCCGGGGAAAAACTGTTTGCTTTATCCATGCCCCTCAGTAATTTATACACTTCAAAAAGGTAAACCCTCAGCTGCTTATGCTCCAAAGAAATAAGACCCAGTCTATGTAACCTCTCGCTATAACTCAAGGCTGGTGAATGTCTTCTGCTTCATTTCCAATAACTGGGCAAATAGAACTGCACACAGTACTCCAAGTGCGGTCTCACCTGCATCTTGTACAGCTGCATCATGATGTCCCTAATTTTGAACTCAAAATTCTTCCTTAGAGAAGGTAAGCATTCCAAACATCTTCATCTCACCAAAAACTATCACGGGGTGAGAATAGTTTCACACACACAGGGCCATGTTAACCATCCTTAATCAGCCCATGCCTATCCAAATGCTGCTGGATCGTGTCCATAAGAATCCCCTCCCTCACCACTAACATCAGCCTCACTGCCCTGTGGTTCCCTAACTTGTCCTGGCTGCCCTTATTAAATAAAAGTACAACATTAACCACCTTCCAGTCTTCCAGAACATAATCTGTGGTTAAATATGCTGCAAATATCTCTGTAAGTCCTACCCCCCCCCCACACCCCAACCGACCTCAGCTCCCAGAAGGTCCAAGAATGGGATTACTTTGTGTAAAAAAGTTATCCCATCAGGTCCTATTAAATCTTTCCTCCCTCACCTTAAACCTCAGGTTATTGAGTATTCTACTATGGGCAAGAGATTCTGTGTGTATGCCTCATTTCTCCTGATTAGAGACTCAACATCTCTTACTAGCCAGGATTCCCTAAACTGGCCAGCCTTGCCCTTCACCCTGTCGGGAACATGCGGCCCCTGTACTTTCACTATCACGTTTTTGGAAGCCTCCCACTTCCCAGCTGTCCCATTACTTGCAAAGCAGACCCTCCCAAGCAACTTAGACAAGTTTCCACTAAATGTCTCCAAAAACTGGCCTTGCTCCAATTTAGGACTTGAACTTGTGGGCCAACTGTATTCTTCTCCATAACTACTTTGAAACTAATAGAATTATGTTCATCGATCCCAAAGTCCTCCCCCACTGACACTTCTGTCGCTTGCCCCAACTCATTTCCTCTGAGGTGGTCCAGTGTTGTGCCCTCTCTATGAATATCCTTTAGATATTGATTTAGGAAGCTTTCTTGGACTTAACAAATTCTATCTCACCCAACCGCTTTACACTATGTGAGACCCAGTCAATATGAGGTAAGTTGGAATTTCCCACTAATACTACCCTAATGTGCACCAGATGCAAACTGGAACAATTCAATTCTTACTTGCTGCAACTTTAGAGGCACATTCGATGCAACAACAACAATACAAATACAATGTTATTAATTATTCAAAATAAACTAGACCATGATAGTGCAAAAACTGATCAAGAAATTCTGATGAATTCTGTTGAAGAAATGTCACCTTTCATTCCTGAAATCAGTCATCCTTATTTGAGACGTTTAACCTGGTTCTACACTCCATGGACCCAGGGTAAAAATCCTGACTAGCATTTATTCCTTTGAGCTCACTCAGAATTTTTTTGCATTCCAGGTCACTTCTAATTCTTCCAAACTCCAGAGAACAGGAACCCGTCCTAATCAATCTCTCAAATAAAAAGCCCTCCATCTGAGGAACAAACGTAGAACAGTCCTTCGGCCCACCACGTGTGTGCCGACCATAATGACAATTTAAACAAATGCACTCTCCATGCAGGTGGTTAATATCCCTCCATTCTCTGCCTGTACATGTGCTTGTCTAAGTACCTCTTAAATGTTGCCTCTACCTTCAACATATGGGCCAAATGCAGGCAGATTTGTGCTGATGGGGCATCTTGGTCGACATGGGCAATTTGAGCCGAAGGATCGGTTTCCGTGCTCTATAACTATGACTTCTCTTGGCAGTGCATTCTTGGCATTCACCACTCTGTGTAAAATATTTTGCCCTGAATATCTCCTTTGAACTTTGCCTCTCTCACCTTAAACCAATGGCATTTAGTATTTCATATTTCCACACTTGAATAACAACTAATGATCTTCCCTGTCTCCAATACTTCAGAGAAAATAATCAACGTTAGTCCGAGCTTTCCTTATGGATAATACTCTTAAATCCAGGCAACATCTTGGTGAATCTGTTTTGCACCCACTCCAAAGCTTCCACAACCTTCCTGTGATGCATCAACCTGAATTCCATTCAATACTCCAAATGTGGCTTAGTTAAAGTTTTATATAGATGCAACATGACTTTCCCGGCTTCTATATTCAATGCAGTGACCAATGGAGGCAGGTATACCACACACCTTAACCACTCTATTTACTTGTGTTGCCGCTTTCAAGGAACTATGGACTTGCACCCCAAAATACGTCTGTACATCAATTCTGCTAAGGGTCCTTCAATTTACTAAATCGTTTCCTCTTACACTTGACCTTCCAAATACATCACCTCACACTTGTCCAAATTAAACTCCATCTACCATTTCTCGGTTCATCTCTCCCGCTGATTCAAATCAGCTGTATCCTTTGACCACCTTCTTCACTATCCATATCTCTACCAATCTTCACATTGCCTCAAAACTTACTTATCAGCTCACCTCCATTTTTCATCCAAATCATACACATATATCACACAAACACAGAGGCCCCAGCACTGATCGCTCCAGAAGATCTCTGGTCACAAAACTCCAGAGAAAATTACACCATTTCACCAGCACCCTCTATTTTCTAAGGCCAAGCCTACTTTGAATCCAATTCATCATATCTCGCATGTGCCTTAATCTTCTGGATCAGCCTAACACTAGTGAACGTATTTGATGAATCTTCGCAGCACTTCCTGCCATATCCTTTTTTTGGGTCAGGAGATCAAAATTGCATTCAACCTCCAAGTAAAGACTCTATTTAATTCCAGTGAAACTTCTTTACTTTTGTACTCAAAGTTCCCGGCCAAAAAGGTCAACATACTCTTTGCCTGAAGCACCCATATATTAAAGGCCATCCATTTAATCTATGATTTGCACTATCTGGATCAAAGACCCAATGATGAAAAGCTGGACAATTACCTGGTATTGGGGCGATAGTTGAGGTAGCTGCCTTAAATTCAGCAAGTTCCATTTCAGGACTTACATACCCTATAGCTGCTCAGGTATGAGAAAAATATATTGGTTAATCATTTATTATAAATCACGATTGTTGCAAATTCCTAGCCACACAATCAAAGCCACACAAAAATATGGTCAACAGGGAAGCTATTCTGAAAAGTGACCAGGTTGACCTTTAATACCTGTGGTGCACATGGGTGACACTGTGCATGAACTCAGGATATAACGGCCCCTTAATTCCCCACAGGCACCAGCCCCTGAACATGTTTTTACCAGCTTGACATCTCGCTACCTGCCCAGCTGTGTGGTCCTATCATACATTCCACTGTCATACTGCAGGTGGTTAAGCCAACACAAAGGCTAAACCAAGCAATACCATGCCGAAACAAACCATTTGGTCCAACTCAACCAAAATGCTCCACCTAAAGTAGTCCCACCTGCTTGCGTTTGGCCTAAATCTTCTAAATCCTTCCTACCCATGTACCTATCCAAATGTTGTTATTGTACCTTCCCCTCTGGCAGTTTGTTCCATATACCCACAACCCTCTCTGTGAAAAGGTTGCCCCTCAGCCTCATATTAAATCTTTCCCCTCTAAACCCATGTCCTCTGGTTCTTAATTCCTCTACCCTGGGAAAAAAGGCTGTGCATTCACCCTGCCTATACGCCTTATAGAAACATAGAAAATAGGAACAGGAGTAGGCCATTCGGCCCTTCGAGCCTGCTGTCATTCAATATGATCATGGCTGATCATCCAACTCAGTAACCTGTACCTGTCTTCTCTCCATACCCCCTGATCCCTTTAGCCACAAGGGCCACATCTAACTCCCTCTTAAATATAGCCAATGAACTGGTCTCAACTACCTTCTGTGGCAGAGAATTTCACAGATTCACCATTCTCTGTGTGAAAAATGTTTTTCTCATCTCGGTCCTAAAAGACTTATCCTTAAACTGTGACCCCTTGTTCTCGACTTCCCCAACATCGAGAACAATCTTCTTGCATCTTGCCTGTCCAACCCCTTAAGAATTTTGTACGTTTATATAAGATCCCCCCTCAATCTTCTAAATTCATAGCGAGCACAAGCCAAGTCTATCCAGTGAATTTATACACTTCTGTAACATCACCACTCATCCTCCTGCACTCCAAGGAATAAATTCCTAGCCTGCGCAACCTCTCCCTATAGCTCAGGACCTCAAGACCTGGCAACATCCTCAAAAATCTTCTCTGCACTTTCCAGCTTAATAGTATTCACCCTCTCCATTCCCCTCATGATTGTATACTCCTCCATGAGGTCACCCCTTAGCATCATGCAGTAACAGAAATATTAGAACACATGAGAAAAATAATTACCTATAAACTATCCGATAAATTAATAAAATAGAAATTGCTTTACTCCCTCCACATTGCCTTCCTTCCCGTTAAAATAAATGGTGTTGGGGCACACAGGAGTCGGGATTTGACATAGGAGCAGAGTGCAGCTTGCCCAGTGAAATTTATGCTCCAGATGCATCGGAGCTCAGTTCTTGCGGTTTTATCTGTTGTTGCATTCTCTAATGCTTGGGACCACCACTTTCATACGAGCTGCCCAGGATCTTGCCCTTGCAATTCCCCTCCCCAGAGCCCCGTCCGCCCCGAACCCCATGGGACCTGAATATTCCCTGCAGGGATGTGTGGTTCACAGTAAAAACAAGTGAAAAATGATTTAATTTAGTTTAGAGACACAGGTCAGTTTGACCCACACAGTCCATGCCGACCAGTAATTCCCTGTACATCTTAGACACTAGGAATAATTTACAATCTTTACCAAAGCCAATTAACATACAAACCTACATGTGGGACGAAACTGGAGCACCTAGAGGCAACCTATTTTGGTTACGGGGAAAACGTGCAAACTCCTTAAAGACAGCTCCCATAGCCAGGATCAAACCTGGTTCGGTTCGCTGGCACTGTAAGGCAGTAACTCTACCGTTGCACCACCATGCCACGCCTGCCGCAGATACTGGCTTACAAAAAAAGACACAAAATGCTTGAGTAACTCAGCGGGTCAAGCATCTCGAGATCACGGATAGGTGACATTTCAGGTCCCGGCCCTTCTTCAATCTGCTCCAGTTTCCTCCTACACCCCAAAGACGTGCTGGTTTGTAGCTTAATTGGCCTCTGTAAATAGCCCTTCGTGTGTGGGAAGTGGATGCAAAAATGGGAGAACATAGACCATTGAACAGCCATGATTGAATGGCCGGGTAGACTTGATGAGCTGAATGGCCTAATTCTGCTCCGATTACTTATGTCCCAATGACCTGGTGTGAACGGGTAATTGATGGTCAACGTGCACGTGGTGGGCCAAAGGACCTGTTTCAATGCTGTATCTCTAAACTAAACGTAACCTAAAGCTGCCTTTTTGAACCGTCAGTCCACGAGGTGTGGGCTCAACCGGGTCGAGTATCCAAAAATGTCTAAGTCATTTGGTCCAACTCTTTGTAAATGAAATGTGCCAGTATTGTGGGAGATGATAGATATGGGAAATACAGGGAGTTACTCCTGCCTATGGAATGGACCCAACTAAACATGCTAGGTGTAAATCAGCTCCGGTATTAAGCAATGGTTGGGCTTGTGTCGGGATCAGATTGGCCATGGTCAAATAGGGTTTTAATGTTTTTCCTGTGTGAAAACACCATCTGGTTTTGTAGACTGGGCCCATTCTTAGTTGAAAAGTCCAATCCAATATGGGATTTCAGTAGTATGTTTTGGCTTTAAACATCAATGCAAACAGTGCATTTTAGATAACAATGGGGATCATGACAGAAGCCTCCTCGTGGCGATCCCCGGAAACGGAGACACAATGCTCTCTGTGACGTGTCCGGCGTCCAATTCTGTCAACATGTTGGACGATGACAGAAGCAAATATACGTCGCCTGACACACAATCGAATGAAGATAATAATCCTTTTTCAATTTGTTCTTTCCAATAACAGCAAAAGGAACACATTAACTGTTTATCCTCCCGAAATAAGAACACAGGTTCCGAAATTAACAGTCCAGCTCTACAGATTTTCCACCTAGCTCTTCGTTCTAACAAAAACGACATCCCTGAACTCTCGCTATCTCACATTTCTTCTGTCAAAGCCTTCCACTAAACACGTCTTTTGACCCGCAAACAGCTTCTCTCAATCAATTTTTGGAAGTTCCTATCTAATCATATCAAAATTGGCCTTGCCCCAGTTTAGGACTTCTATTTTGGATCAGTTCTATCTTTCCAAAAAAAAAATCCACTTATGGTCACTGGTCCCAAGGTGCTCCCCCACTAACACTTCAGTCACCTCCTCTGCCATATCTCCCAAGAGGAGGTTGAGTTTAGCACCTTCTCCTGTATTGATTGAGAATTTTTTCTGAACACACCTCACAAATTCCACCCCATTCAAGCCCTTAGCAATAAGGCAGTCCCACTCAAAGTTAAAATCTCCCACTATTATAAACTTAATATCCTTGCAGATATCTGTGACATCTCTACATATTTCCTCTTCTAACTTCCACTGGCAAAAGGAATGCAATCTCATCAAAGTGATCACCAACCTTCTTATTCTGAAGAAGGGTCCCGACCCAAAACACATCACCTATCCATTTTCTCCAGAGATGCTGCCTAACCCGCTGAGCATTTTGTGACCATCCTTGTTATAAACCAGCATCTGCAGTTCCTTTTTAATACCCCTTTCTTATTTCTCATCCATATAGACTCACTGGGACAATCCCCTGGGAATATCCTCTCGATGTACCGCTGTGATGGTTTCCCTCATCAAAGACACCACTCCCCCTCCTCTCTCACCTGCATCCCCGTCCATCCTGTGGTATTTGCACCCCAGAGCACTGAGCTGCCAGTCCTGTCCATCCCTCAGTCACGTTTCTGTAAGAGCTATAATACTCCAGTTCCATGTACCTATCCATGCCCTGAGTTAATCTACCACACCTGTTAGGCCTCGTGCATTGAAACAAATGCAGTTTGTTCCCTCAGTCTTCCCTTGCTCTCTGCTGTGCTCCAGTTCTATTAAATTTGTTCACTTTAACTTCAGTTTTTGCTTCAATCTTCGCATCTGCCTCACTACTACTCTGGGTCCCACCACCTCGTCCAGTCTAGTTTAAACCCACCCGTGTAGCTCAGGATTTGGGCCCCCCTCTAGTTCAGGTGCTACCTGTCCCTCTTGACAAGGTCCCTTTGTCACTCTGGATTCAGTCATTCCTTTTTGCCTTCTCACCCAGCTTCATCTGAATAGCTGTCAATAGCCCAGAGTTGGGCAACATAAAAGCAGTGTGAACAGGTGAGGGATGGTGTTTATCATGATAGATGGCTGAACTCTGGACTCTGGCTGAACTGCCTGTTTCCATGCTGTATCTTTCGATCATTCAATGTCAATCAATTAATGGCAGATTTGAACCTTTTAATTAGTAAACCAACAACACCGAGCAGGTTGCTTACCTGGTATTGAATGTGACTGCTTCCTCTTAAGCAGTAAATCAGGGACTACATACAATTACAAAAATACCTTCATTAACAAATCATCCACTCCATCATACATAAAAATATTACTCGCATTACAAATTGGCATCTCAGATCACACTAAATTCCCTCTAGTAGGTTTGCCTTCAATGCAAAGAGTTATTTAGGAATCTTCAAGAGGTCCTGACCTACCATCTACCTCAATGGAAACCCTCAGACTATCTTTAATCAGACTTTACTAGACTTTGTCTTGCACTAAACGTTATTCCCTTTATCTGTACATGGTGGACTACTTAATTATAATCATGTATAGTCTTTCCGCTGACTGGATAGCAAACAACAAAAAATGCTTTTTACTGTACGGTACACATTACAATAAACTAAATTACCTGCTGGATATGTAGGTTGTACGGTGGCTACAATCTATAGGGTTCAACACATGATGCGTGACATTATCTGCAAATTTATCAATGATCTGAACTCTTCAAGCACTATGACCTTGTAATAAGCTCCGGTGCAATGTCATTGAGATAGAAATTGGATAGTTCCCATAAATTAATGAGGGGAAGGGAGTCAATGGAGCCGACGGTATGGAAGTACAGAAATCAGTATTTTAACTTTTATATTTTTTTATATCCTTATACAAGTTTGTAATACTTGAGAAACTTAATTTTTACCCTTTGTATTTTAACTTTGTTAACTCCGCATGTTTGTATAAGCCTTTGCTCTGCTTGTTTGCATAAGCCTTTTGTGCTTGGTGTTCGTTTTTGTAAGGCCTTGTGTGAGCTTTTGGTTCTTCTCTTGCAGCTTGTTCTGCAATTAGCGTAAAGCAATTGTTATAGGTATATGAGCTTTGTAACTCTGTAACAAACAGCTGGATGAGCAAGAATTAAGAGGGGCCAAGATAGGAGAAGTCATTGGTTTAAACAAGGATGGATTGAGAGATGGAAAATAACTGGGGTAGGAGGGCAGATGTGAATGCAGGTAATTGGTTATTGATAAGGGAATGTCTGCAAGTGATTGGGTATGGAAATGTACTGGGGGTGGGACGTACAGAGTTAAACTTGCCTTATAAAGAAGCAACTCTTTGTGTGAAGTGGCGGTCAAGAGATTTAGTCTTTGAGTGTCCCAACCTTGATTTGCAAATAAAGGTTTGAACTTCTTGAAGAATTCTCCACGTCGCCCGACTTAATTTTGAGTATCGGTAACCACGACAAAACTGGCGCAGTCGGCAGGATCGGAAAGAGGCCCATTCGGTAAAGAACGACCAGCCAAGAGTTCTTCCCAGACCCTCAGGGACTCCTGGAGCCAACAGGACAAGGGTGGCCACCCGCAAAAAGATAGGCGGTTTTCCGCTTCATTTGGACTAACAACCTATTGTAAAAGGGAAGCCACGGGGGACACAGAAGCATCCAGGCGGTCAGAGGACCTCTCCAATCCAAAGAATCTGTCAATAAATTAGTCTAACAAGTGACCCGGAGGATTACTCGAAAAGACTGCGCAGTAGGGTAAGTAGAAAATAATTGATCTGAGAAAGTGGATTCTGTGTGATAAGAATAAGACCTTGTGCATACCGCCCTAAGATGAGTAAGGGAACTGAATGGACAAGGCATCCTGCGGATACCGCCCTAGATAGATAGGGGTCTGTACGGGCAGGATGCCGCCTTAATGTAAGGGGACTGAATGGACAAGGCATTCTGTGGATACCACCCTAGGTCAATAGGGGTCTGTACGGTCAGGATAAGATGTTCTGTGGATACCGCACTAGGTAAATAGGGGTCTGTACGAGCAGAACAGGTAAAGTCAAGGAGAATAGGGACTAATTAGGTAACATAAAATCGCAAATTGCTAAGGGCCAAGGCAGAGATAGAAAGCACTGATAAGAAGAGTTCAGAAAACAAGCAATTAGTAGTTAAGACCAAACCCGGTACCAGTAATTACTCAGGAGACCCCTTGTCTGGCATGGCAACCCTGTTTATAGAAGAGGGGGGATGAAGGAACAAATTCGGGGGGAATGAGGAACAAAGTCAGGAATAGTGTAGACCACCTCCCCCATATAAGATACCGTAGGGAGAGGGCTCTAGCACCCCTACAGGGAAGGGCACCCCCAGACGAAAATGATACTGATGGCGACTTGGAGACCAAAAAGGCAGAGGAGAAGGGGAAAGGGCTGAGGCAGAAGAAGTAGTATTGAATCCAACAGTGAGAGAGTTAAACAACGCAGAGCACCAGAGAGAGAAACAGCAGCCAAATCAAAGAAGATTAAAGAAGAAAAAAAAGCATGAGAATTGAGGCTGCTCAAGACCTTTAAATCCCAGCCAACAGCTTAGTTTAAAACAAGCTTGCCTTCGAACTTTGAATAACTTTTGGTGCAGAGTAGGGAGCTTCCCTCTGCTGAAGAGAGAAAAAGAAGAGACTTTGTGAACATTGAATTCTCCCAATTTTATTAGCCCTTGCTGTCTCCTCCCCTTCCCCAACCCTCGGGCTGTCTCCTCCCATCCCTCAGCCTTCGGGCTCCTCCTCCTCCTTTTTCCTTTCTTCTCCCCGCCCACCCCCCATCAGTCTGAAGAAAGGTTTCCTTCGCTCCATAGATGCTGCTGCACCTGCTGAGTTTCTCCAGCATTTGTGTGTACCTTCGATTTTCCAGCATCTGCAGTTCCTTCTTAAAGATTTTGTGGCTTTGTTTGTGGAGATTAGTGGGTGTGCGGTGTGGCAGGACCCTGAATGACAGGGAGTTTGACCAATTACAATCTGGATCAATGTCCAATCACAGCGCCCAGGATCCTGACTCCCAGTGAATTGGACCATCCCACTGTGAATTATGCCCGCCCATACGTAGCAGATTAATCCTTTTCATTTTAACTCTCTCATTTCAACAAGAAGACTTTCACAACTTAAAGACAACGCTTTCACAACTTAAAGACGATAGCCATACTGCAAGCCTCAGTCCTCCCAGTCCACCTGGCCATTATTAAGTACAATGCCTATACGAGTGGCCACTACAGAGCAGTCTACCAGGGGGATGACCTAGCTGACAGTACTGCCTGCACGCACAGCAGTTTGCAAATTCTTCACACTCGTCCCCACAGAACCAAAGATTCTAATAAACAGAACGGTCTTGTCAGACAAAGGGAGGTTTAGAAATTACAAAGGGACGCCTTTGTATATGAGAAACAACTATGGAAACGAGAGGGCTGCGCCATGACCCTTTGATTGGCCTCTGGCGCACTGTTCTCGGATAAAATTTGTGTACGCTGGAAAGGAGGAAAGGGAATGCGGAATGTAGATTACACTTTGAAGCTTCTATAAATGAGCAGTGTCTAAGAGGGGGGAGTATCAATAACGGAGGGAGAGAGAGGGTCGAGAGGGATACAGGGATGTCTCAATGTGTGTTTTGGATTGTGACTGTTCTTCAGTATGTGTTGAATTTATGAACAATGTATGAACGTATTTGGATGTATCAAAGTATTAAGAGTTGTATGATTTCTTTGAAGTCAGAATGAAAATGTTTGTGGAACCGATTTTGGATGAATGCTGATTTAATCCTACGCTTCAGATGAAATAAGGTATCAATGAATGAGCTTGCTCTTTTACGTGATAAATCTTTGTAGTCTCATGTGTTTTTAGAGGTAGTGTGTTTCTCTTTAAGAAATTGCAATTGTATGGGGGTGGAGCCACAGTTATTTTATTTTCCTTTGTTCTTTGCAAATGGAAAAAAGGTGCAGGAGTAGGCCATTTGGCCCTTCAAATTCATTAGCAACCTATGAAAATTAAGTGTTCATTCTTTATTTTCTCTTAACTTTCAACAGAGGAGATTTTGTCTTATTGATGTTTTAAGTTTTCTTCCTATTTCTTATCTTTTGAATTGAGTTCAAAAGGAGTCTTGGATGCCACACCGGCCACGGGTTAGATGAGATTGGATAAGCCAATATATTAGAAAAAACAAAGTTAATTTGGGAAATTGTTATTAGTATAAATTTAAACTAGGAATTAAAAATTGTGAATATTGGGGAGATGGATTGGAACAATTGAAAATGATTTAATTGCTATTGCATTGCTTGCTGGAATACATGACCAGATTAAGGCTTTGCATTGTTTTTTTCAGACATGCTTTCTAACAGTTCAAACAGATAAGAGAGGATGGGGAACTAACTGATAACTTGACAGCCACGAGCTGGCACAGAAAAACAACATGTTAGGACTGGACTGTTGCATTTTGGGACACATATCTAATGCCCCTGATATTCTGTGTGTGTGACTATTTTTGAATAAAAGACCCCAGGATTCTTTGTTAGAGTGGTATTTTGGGAGAACCAGAATTATCACTGGATACTTCTGGACTGTAATATCTCCAACCACTCCAGTCTGCCATAAAAAGTAAAATCTTGTATGGTTGTATTTTGTCTCTTTTTTTAAATGCGAACATTACTATTTGGCAAGTGAACTGGGATTTCGCTGGGACCATCAACCAATGACTGAATAAGTGGCCACAGGTTCACCGGGATCAGATGGGGAGAGAAAAGTGCACTAGTCAGACCCTTTGAGACTGACCCCCTGAAGAAGCTCCCGGGAACCCTGAGGTCCTTCGTAGCAGGTTGATCTGGTTCCCTGCCGAATTTCTTAGAAACAGATAATGAAGGTAAGACCATTTGTGTATGATTTGTTACTAGAAAAATAGTTGGTGAGGTATTTTGCTACTAGGAGAGTATCCAGTAAGGACCAGGTTGAGAATTAGCCGGGCAGAGAAGAGACTTGCAACTAGGTTGAGAAGCAGCTGGGCTGAGAAAAACCTGCCGGCTATTGGGAATAATCTGGATAAAAAAGACGGGGGTACACCCGTCCAACATGTGTTAATTGAATCCTAAAAGTAATGAAGATTATAAAGAGTTGAGTTATAAAATGACCAAACGTTTGGGTGATGAGTCTTGGCCAGTCAGAGGAACATGGAATGTAGAAACTGTTAAAACGATCTTGTTTGTGGATGGTTCTTGTTATAGGGATCATAATGGCAATCATGCAGGGTTTGCAGAGGTGCAACAGGACCAAACAGGCTTTAAGATAATCAAATTGGAAGTTTGCCTGCAACCTTGCTCAGCCCAGTTGGTAGACATTAAGGCTTTAATAGCAACATGTGAAATGATGGAAGGTGAGAAAGTTGATGTTTATACAGATTCAGCATATGTACGCAGCGTATGTCACTTGTTTGGAGGCAGTGTGGAAACAGAGAGGCTTTAAGAAAAGCAACGGAGACCCCATACAACATTATCAGCAAATTTAAGACCTGATAAGGGCATTCATGAAGCCTGGGCACTAGCTATTGTTAAATGCCAGGCACATAAGAAGGGAAACGACATGATCACAAAGGGAAATCACGCCGCAGATGAAGCAGCCAGAACAGCATCTGGATGGCGATCAGCTGTTATTGCACCTCAAGCTTAGATCTGGATCCCACAGATCCCAAAGTATGGGTTCTGGTCACCCTATTTACAAGCTTCAGTAGACCCACATTTTATCACAGTATGAGGTATGTGCTCAAAACAATGTTAGAAAGGGAATAATAACACCTATAGGTCACATACCTGTGCCCGAAGCGCCATTTAGGCACCTGGTGATCGACTATGTGGATATGATAAAGACAGTAAGAGGGAAAAGGTACATGCTAGTAGTGATCAATAGATTTAGCAGGTGGGTGGAGGCAGTACCTTCCAAAGATTTAGGTGCAGGGACTGTAGTAAAGTTTCTGATGAATGAAGTAATCGCAAGGTTTGGCATCTACAAAAACTAGCTCCGACAAGGTCGGCTATTATCCAGGAAATAGTCCAGAAAGTTGGTGCTATATGCCCTGAGAGTGAAACAAAGGTTTGGGTGTGTGTACCACCCTCAGTCATAGGGCATGGTGGAAATAATTAATGGGACATTGAAGGTGAAGCTAAATAACATTTGTGCAACTACAAAGTTGAATTGGATCGATGCCCTGCCATTTGCACTGATGAGCTGTCGCATGCAAACGAATCGAATAACTAATTTGACACCACACGAGAAAATGCTCACTGGCAGACCCATGCCAGTGCCAACAAGGGATCAAGTTTGGAGCAGTTAGAGGTAGAACTTAAGCAGTATATGTAACAGTTAACTATGATACACAAGTCTATTTATGCACAGGAAATGCAAAATAAACTGGAGGTGGACCAGGAGGAAGGACCCATTAAACCCTGACACAAGGTTTGT
This sequence comes from Leucoraja erinaceus, assembly GCF_028641065.1. Taxonomy (NCBI): domain Eukaryota; kingdom Metazoa; phylum Chordata; class Chondrichthyes; order Rajiformes; family Rajidae; genus Leucoraja; species Leucoraja erinaceus. The sequence goes on from NC_073388.1 coordinate 38,600,281, forward strand.
GTATTAACCTTCCGAAGGAAGTGGAATGAGCCAAGAAGGGAAGGACTGTTCACAGTAACTAAGGCCTCGCCCACCGCTGTTCAGGTAGAAGGTCGATCCACATGGTACCATTTCAATCATTGCACCAGGGATGAGCAGAGCTTTAACCAGATAATAAGTGGGGTTTTTGGAGACACTCGTGACTCTGAGGCTGTTGTAAATGAGGTCACAAACGAATGTCCTCCTCCTAATAGTATGCGTAGGGGCGGGATGGGGGATGCCAATACTGTCCCTCCCCACTCAGAACTGGAAACCATCAACATGGCAGATATGGCCTGGTAACTCCGCCGCCTCACCAGGGGGGTTAGGGGAATTGGTGCAAGGCTGTGTACACCTTGGGGCAGGGAACCGCGATAGCTCGGCTGAAAGGTCCAGAGCTGCCACTAATGATTGGTGTAAGTGGGCACGATACACGGCACAGACGTTGAGATTACCACAACGCATAATATGCGCTAAGGCCACAGAAAAAACACTGGTTGTACCGGATCCTCATAACTATACATATTGTGCAAAATTCTAGCAAAGTATAACACAGTGGTCAAATATTTCTCAATGTCCGGAACAGGGTCTAAACTCAGCAGGATCAACACAAGGGATGGTTCCGGCAGACCAATGCACATTATGGAATTTCACACAGGTTGGAGAACCCTATCCCGAATCACCATTAGGGATAGAAATTACAACTGCAAAACGGTATGAGTGCTACCTTGCGGTGAATGGCATACACCCAGTAGGAAATTTCTCAGGCAGCTGCAGCACAATATGGACATGCAATCAAAAAGACCCGTGTCAGTTAGCCCAAAATATGCCCAGGTCTAACAGCCCTATTTCACTACCAGATTGCAGGACTATTCTAACAGCAGATGTAGCAGTAGCGGATAGATTTTGGATGTGTGAGGGCAGGGCCAGGAACACACTCCCACCCAACTGGACCGGATTGAGTGCTAGGGTAATGTTAGCACAGCCCGTCCTCGTCATAAGCCCAAAATGAATATATGCAAAGTCCAGTGGGAAGATGTAATTTGAAACCCTTCCTGAAGGAGTTTACCTAGATAGGGCAACCAAAAGGAATCCCCAATGAGTTTAAAGATAGGAGTGAGATTGCTGTCAGGTTGGAGTCAATACTATTTTGGATCACGCCTGCAAAAAATACAGAAGGGATCAACTATATTTATTATAACCAGCAGATAATTATTAATTACACTGATGATGCACTATTGGCCCTAGGGGACCAGCTTGATGCCACCTCTAAGATGGCATAGCAGAATAGGCAAGCCCGAGATTGGTTGCTAGCAGAAAAAGGGGGCGCATGTGTCCTGTGTGGGGTACACTGCTGCACCTTCATAGCTAAAAACACCAGCCCGAGAGGTCATTCACTAAAGCAATGGATAAGTTGAAGAATCTGAGAAAAGAGCTCGAGCAGAATGTGCGTTTTGGACATCAATTCTTTGATTGGCTAGAAAATATGTTAGGAGGTTGGGGAGCATGGTTGGCCAAGTTGTGGGTGACTATTGGAGCTTCGCTGCTGGTGATTACTGTTGTGCTATGTTGTGTTTTTCCCTGTATTAAATCTCTCCTAGTAAGAGCCACTTCAAAACCGCTCCCTTTGCTCCAAGAAAAAGGCGAATCTGGTCTCCTAGAAAGCAGACCCCGCTGATAGAATACTACAATGACGTGCAAAACACACCAGAGGAATATTGAATAATAGCCTGTAAGGATTGATGGGTCTTTTTTCTGGGGGTGTGTTTTTGGCCCAGTGAACCAGGACCCCAGAGAAAGAACACCATGAGGCTGAACATTATAAATATGAGGACCCTGATTTTGGGGGCTAGTTGTAGTTTGATTCGGCACCAATATGTGCAGCTTTTGGTTTTCTTTTTCTGTGAGACCGATTAGGTTTCAAAGGGGGGAATTATATGGAAGTACAGAAATCAGTATTTTAACTTTTATATTTTTTATATCCTTAGTGTTTGTAATACTTGAGATACTTAACTTTTATCCTTTGTATTTTAACTTTGATAACTCCACATGTTTGTATAAGCCTTTGCTCTGCTTGTTTGCATAAGCCTTTTGTGCTCTGTTTTGGTTTTTTTGTGAGGTCTTGTGTAAGCTTTGGTTCTCTCGCAGCTTGTTCTGCAATTAGCGTAAATCAATTGTGACAGATATATGACTTTTGTAACTCCGTAACAAACCCTAGCTGGATGAGCAAGAGATAAGGGGGGGGCCAAGATAGGAGAAGTCATGTGGTTTAAACAAGGATGGATTGAAAGATGGAACTGGGGTAGGGAGGGGAGATGTGAATGCAGGTAATTGGTTAATGATAACGGAATGGCTGCAAGTGATTGGTTATTGATAAGAGAATGTCTGCAAGTGATTGATTATGGAAGTGTACCAGGGTTGGGACGTACAGAGTTAAACATGCCATAAAAAGAACCAACTCTCTGTGTGAAGTGGGCAGTCAAGCGATTTACTCTTTGAGTGTCCCAGCCTTGATTTGCAAATAAAGGTTTGAACTTTTTGATGAATTCTCCGCATCGCCTGACTTAATTTTGAGTATCGGTAACCACGACAACGACTTATTCCAATACTCTAACACATACACTATTGCCTCTCTACCTGCCCTTTTTATGTCAGGATGTGGCATCTGTATGCTGGGGCATTTCTTAAAAAGCTGCCTTGCAAAAGGAATATCAATCCGGTGACAAATGTTATTCAATTATTGATGGATGAAAGTCATGGAGTAATTGAATTACACAACATGGAAACAGGTCTTTTAGCTAAACTTGTCCAGACCAAAGAAGGTGACTACCTGAACGAGTCTTATTTGTCGGTGTTTGGGTATATCTCCCTAAACCTTTCCTATCTTAACTATTACCAACAATTTTTCCTAGTTGAACCACATTGACACCAAAGCCAAAAAAGCATACCAATGCCACACCTTCCTCAGAAGCTGAAGGAAATTCAGCACGTCTCCAATGACTCTTACCAATTTTTCAAAGATTCAAAGTTTGCTCTTCCCAAGCAGAACAAATGTAAGGTCAAGAAACGTGGAGTAGCGTGCCAATTTTCTCCATATCTCTTTCACCATGGAGCAGGGGGTCAAACCCTTAGAACTATTTCTTCATTAAGCATATAAGATTTCCTCAAAAAAAATGTTAAACAAAATGCATCAGAGCCTCTACAAGAGGTTGTTGTACCCAATATTTTATTGGATGTGAATGGAATCAAGGAACGTAGGACAAAACCCGTCACCATGAGCTAACTTAATTTAAAGGAAATGGGCATGTAATTTAACTTAGCATAGTTGTACATAGAAATAAAAACATTGAGTACATTAAAATCAACTATTTTGTATTCTGGCTTTGCATCAATAGGCCTTGCATCCAACAGTGTAGTCTTGATCTTACCTGATACTAATGCGATTTCTGAATCATTTGAGGTGACCTCAGGACTTTCCAGTTCAGGGCTTGTAGTGTCTACAACCACATGGACGTGACCAAAATACATTGGTTAACCAATCATTATCACAGAGTCATGGTCATACAGGCCCTACACTGAGTAGCTCACACCGACCAATTTGTCCCATCCACACTAGTCCCAGCTGCCTGCGTTTGGCCCATATCCCTCTAAACCTGTCCTATCCATGTGCCTGTCCAATTGCTTCTTAAACGTTGCAATAGTCCCTTATTCAACTACCTCCTCTGGCAGCTCGTTCCATACACCCATCACTTTTTGTGGGAAAAAGTTACCCCTCAGATTCTTATTAAATCTTTCCTCCTTCACCTTAAACCTATGTCCTCTGGTTCTCGATTCCCCTACTCTGGACAAAATACTGTGCATCTACCCAATCTATTCCTCTCATGATTTTCTACACCTCTAAAAAATCACCCCTCATCCACGTGTGCTCCAAGGAATAGTCCCAACCAGCTTAACCTCTCTCTATATCTCAGATCCTGGCAACATCCTCCTAAATTTTCTATGTACCCTTTCTAACTTGACAACATCTTTCCACTAACATGGTGCCCGGAACTGAACACAATACTCGAAATGTGGCCTCACCAATGAATTACATAACTGCAACATGACCTCCCAACTTCAAAACTCAAAATTTTAAAACTATAGTTTGTCATTATAAATGACAGCTGTTACGTAGCTTACAACCTTCCAGGCCAAACTGAATTAAAGCCACACAAGTCAAATTCTGTCATCAAGTCTTGGAGCTGTGCAGCAGAAACAGGCCCTTTGGCCCATCTAGTCTATGCCAACCAAATTGGCAACTTGGCTGGTGCGTTTTGCCTGCACTTTGCCCATAATCTTCTACATCCTTCCTATACTTAAATCTGTACAAATGTATTTTAAAAGTCATGGTTGTAACTGCTTCTATAGATTCCTCTGGCTGCTCATTTCAGATGAGGATTACCCCGAAGGCCCCTCTTAAATCTCTATACTCTCACCTTAAAACCCATGTCCTCTAGTTTTAGGATCCTCTACGCTAAGAAAAAAACTGTGAGCATTCACATTATCCATGCCCCTCACAACCTCGTACACCTGAATAAGTTCACCCCTCTGATGCTCCAAAGAAAATGGTCCCAGCCTATCCAATCCATCCCCATACCTCAAGCCTGAAAACCCTCAAGTCCAGATCCCTGTCAATGGGAAAACTCATCCATAAATCTGAGCAAAATCCCTTGTTCATCTGGGCAAAAAATCTACAGTATGCGCTGGAGGAACTCAGCGGGCCAGGCAGCATCTCTGGAGGGAAATGGACAGACGATGTTTTGGGTTGGGACCCTTCTTCAGACTGGAGCAGAGGGTGTCCCACTCCGTCCCCTCACCTCTCTCTCCACCAGCTATCCCCCCTCAACTCCATCAGTCTGAAGAAGGGTCCCGACCTGAAAAGTCCTCAACTCTTGCATTATCATGTTTTCTAATTGTGTTTTTGCACTAATGTCTTCTTTTTTTATGTTTTTTCTTTTTACTATCTTGTATAATCTTGTATAACTGTTTGCAGTTTGAATTGTTTGACCGACTGAGCAACTGAAAGATACAGCTTTGGAATACCGTTGTGAAGAAGATTTTGTTCTCCCTTTACTTCACCGTACTTAAGCATTTGACAACAGATTCGACTTGGCTTTGGACTTCCTTACCTGGTACAAGTTGTGTTGAGTTCTCTTCATTAATTTCAAATTTAGGGCCTGTAGTTTTTTTGCAAGAACATAATAAAAATCCCTTGTTAATAAATGTACAGTACACATTAATACTAATTGTAACAGATTAAACATACATTACACATTAATACTGATGGTTGCAGATTTTTAAGCCAAATTGTATAAATCCATTTAAATTAGGCTACGACAGGTAAAACTGCATTTAAATGTGGAGAGTAGACAATGTTGTTCCATACACACAAGGACACAAAGTGCTGGAGCAACTCAACGGATCAGGCAGCATATGGGTAGATGACATTTCAGGTTGGGACCCTTAGGGCCACCTATCCATGTTCTCCAGGGATGCTGCCTAACCTCTTGAGTTACTCCAGCACTTGGTGCGTCAATTTTGCTTCTTGGTTTAACTAAGGAAGTAGAGATAATCCATGGAATTCTAGGCCAGTGAGCCTCAAATATAGGGAACCCACTGAAGAGGGTTCTTCATAACAGGATTTACTCACATTTGGAAGAGAACAAATAATTATGAACAGTCAGCATGGCTTTGTCCGTGGCAGGTTATGTCTTATGACTAGATTGAGTGATTCGAGGAGATGATGAAGGTGATTAATGAGGTTTAGTACAATGGATGTTGGCTGCTTTGACTGTAGTAAGGTTTGGAATAAGTCTATCATGGTAACTTGATCCAAAAGATTAAGATGCACGGGATCCATGGAGTCTTGGTATTCATAGATTCAGAGAGCATTGGGGGCAGGGGATTATTCTTGCTGGAGGACTGACACCAGTACTGTTCTGCAAAGATATGTGCTGAGAAATCTGGGTGTTGGACATAAATGTAGATGGTTTTGCATAGTAAGATGACACAAAATTGGCGGAGTTGCTGACAGTAAGGAAGGCTGTCAAAGTATACAGCAGGATATAAACAGGCTTCCGAAATGGCAGATAGAGTTTAATCCAACCTAGTGTGCGGTGTTGCACTTGGTATGGTCAAATGGAAGGGAAAATACACAATTGAAGGTGAGGCATTTAACAGCAGTTTTCTAAACACAAACACATTGGTTCTCTAGAAATGCTGCCCACTAAGTTACTTCAGGACTTTTTGTATTTATTTTTAAACCAGCATCTGCAGTTCCTTGTCATCAGATATTAAGGAATCATTCCTTAAACAACAGAAACGGTTCTTTCCTACTGGACATCAATTGCAATTCCACAACGCCTACAATCTCAGGGCCAAGATTAATTCCAATATAATTAAGAGCAGACTCGGGATTAAACGCTGTTTCTACATTTTCGCGAGCACAGGCCTAATCATCCCATTCCCTCCCCTCAATCGAAATATTGAACTCTGGACATTTGAGAAACAATTCCCTATTGCACTGTGGCATAGTGGTAGAGTTAGTTACTGCCTTACAGCACCAGTCACGGGTTTGCTCCTGACCATGGGTGTTATCTGTGTGGAGTTTGTACATTCTCCCTGTGACCACGTGGGCTTTCTCCTGGCGCCCTGGTTTCCTCCCACATGCCAGAGTCCCAGTGGCATAGTGTGGGTTTTGCGCGCCCGGGGCAGTTTAAAATATTGCGCCTCCTCATTAGCGGTTTTTGGTCTCTTCCTTCGGGGGATGCGACTTCTTTTGTCGTATCCCCCGTCTCCGCCTGCGCCGAGGCCTAATGGCGGCTTCGGAGCTGGGGCAGCGGTAGCGGCGGCTGGGACAGCGGCAGCGGTGACCAGTACTCGGAGCTGGGCAGCGGCAGCGGCAACGGCGGCTTTGACAGTGGCAGCGGCGGCTTTGACAGCGGCGGCCTGGCCTCGGAGCTGGGACAGCGGCAGCGGCTGCCCGGCATCGGAGCTGGGATGGCGGCGGCAGCGGCTGGGACGACGGCCTGGCCCTGGAGCTGTGGCGGCGGCAGCGGCGCCCTGGCCTTGGAGCGGGGACAGCGACAGCGGCGGCCTGGCCTCGGAGCTGGGGCGGCGACAGCGGCTGGGACGGCGGCAGCGGCCACCTGGCCTCGGAGCGGGGGCAGCGACAGCGACAGCGGCGGCCTGGCCTCGGAGCGGGGGCAGCGGCAGCAGCCAGCCATGGTATCGGAGCTGGAGCAGCAGCGACCTGGCCTCGGAGCTGGGACAGCGGCGACCAGAACTCGGAGCTGGGGCATGTTCCGGCGGCAGCGGCCACTCGACCTGACCACGGGCCCAGTAGATGACAGCGGCGGCTGGGACAGTGGCAGTGGCCTCGGCGCAGAGATCGCTGGTTGGTTAAACTTGTTGGATAAATTTTTAGGGGCGCAAAAAAATTGTTAGATAAAAAAAAATTATAAAATGGCAAAAAAAATTACATTTTATTACAATAATTCAGGGGAAGGCTGCTAAAGAGGTGCAGAGTGCCTTTAGAACAAAATGTTTTGCCATTTTATAAAAAAAATGTATCCAACTTTTTTTTGCGCCCCTAAAAATTTAGCGCCCGGGGCAACCACCCCTCTGCCCCTTTTCCCCCCCCCCCATGCTACGCCACTGCAAAGTCCTACTGGTTTGTAGGTTAATTGGCTTCTGTACATTGTGCCCAGTGTGTAGGATAGAACTAGTGTAAGGGTGATCATTGGTCTGCATGAACTCGGTGGGCCAAAGGGGCTGGTTTCACAAACTAAAGAAAAGAAAACCAGACCTCATATGGTGCAGTGAACACAACACACCCTCAAAAACAGAGCTTGGTCTTCCCAAACCCTTCTACTTCACCAACATTTATTGCTCACTTTCTCCCTCTGCCTTGTCCCACGTCTCATTTTCCACACAGCTCTCTTTCCATTCCGGTCACCATTTCTTCCCTCTCTTCGTGTGCATCTATCCCATTATCCATTTTTTAAATTAAATTAAATTGAAAAATACAGCATGAAACAGGTCCAACAGCCCACCGTCCACACTGACCATTAATCACCCCGTTCACATGAGTTTTACGTTATCCCACTTTCTCACCCAATCCCACCACACTTGGGGCAATTTACAGAGGGCCAATTATCCCACAAGCCCGCACATCGTTGGAACATGGGAGGAAACCGGAGCACCCGGAGGAAACCCATGTCACAGAGAACGTGCAAACTCTGCACAGTCAGCACCCGATGTCAGGATTGAACTCTAGTGCTGTGAGGCAGCAGCTCTTCTCGCTGCGCGCTGTGCCCTCTCTCCCTGCTTCATCTGCATTCTGGTCTGTGATTGAATATCTGCTGGTCATGGTGAGTTGAGTAAATGTTGAACTGACTGCTTACCCGACACATCTTCTGCAGTTTCCTCAATAATTTCTATCTCAGGGATGACAATCTCTATATTGACGTGGAATTTATAAAAAAATATTTTTGTTAATAAAAACCATCTGCTTTTTCAATAATCGCACCAATGTAATTTGAGGCATGTATCTGTCCAAGTGTCTTTAAACTTTGTAAGTATACCCCCACCTCTATCACTTCCTCGGACAGATTGCTCCATGTAACCGCTACCTTCTGTGTGAAAAAATTGTCCCTCGGATCCCTTCAAAATCCCCCCTCACCTTAAACCTATGCCGTCCAACTTCCTAAAATAGTTAGGAAAAACCTACCATTTCCCTCTGCCCCAAATCCTATCCTCTTCAAGTAACCCACCACCATATTCTACAGAAATAAAGAAAACCTGATCTGTACAGAAGGAAATAAATACAAACTCTTGCTGCCATCCTTGCCATTCCATCCCTTTGTTCCCTGCTCTAATGAATGTCCCACATCCCAGCTCTCATTCTTAAAGTCCAGCTATTCAACAGTCTTTGTTTATTGATTCTAGATACAGAGTGGTGACAGGCCCTTCATCCCACCAAGTCCACACCGACCAGCGATCACCTGTACGCTAGCACTGTCTCAACTAGGGCCAATTTACAAAACCCAATTAACCTACAAACCTGTACGTCTTTGGGATGTGAGAGGAAAATAGAGCACCCGGAGAAAACCCATGAGGTTACAGGAAGAACGTGCAAACTCCAAACAGACAGCACCCTTGGACAGATCGAACCCAGGTCCCTGGCACTGTTATGCCCCTGTCCGACTTAGGAAACCTGAACGGAAACCTGAACGGAAACCTCTGGAGACTTTGCGCGCCACCCAATGTTTCCGTGCGGTTCCCGGAGGTTTTTGTCAGTCTCCCTAATAGTCGAAAGTGGTTTCCGCTTCTTCTATGTTACGGCGATTATTTAAAAAAATTAAAAACCGGCCACAACTTAAAATAGGTTGCCGTTTTAAAACTCGGTAATTTTTTAGTCGAAGCCGGATGTGATGCTAGTTGAAGGTAGTTGCCGGAGGTTGCAGGTAGTGGAAGGTAAGACCTCCCTGGTGGAATAAAACTGAGTGCAAAAAGGTCTTCCTGTAACCTCGTGGTCTAGTAACTATTAAAAGTCTGATCTTGGATGTGGATGTGTGTTTTTGTGTGATTATTTGTTTGTGTACAATCACATCTTCTCAAAAAAAAGACGCGCTAACGGTAACATTTTTACATATTCCGGTAGAGATTTTCCCCCTGGAGTCCAAAATCACCTTATATGAAAATTCATGCTTTATTTCTTGAGTTATTAATGAAAATGTTAAAAAAACTTTGAAATAAAAACAACTGTCTTTCGCCTATGACGTCACAATGGATCGCGTGCCTGCCATCTTTCACACGGTGCGAGTGACATCATCCCCCCGGTATTCAAAAGACACAGAAAGAACAAGCAAATCGGGCTCTGGATTGAAGTCGATCAACTCGCAGTCCTTTGGTTGACGCCCGCTGCCCACTCCCCGGCCGACCGCCCGCCCGCCCTGCTCCCCTCCTCCTCTCCAGCGCCTCCTCTCCCCCCCTCCTCTACACCCCTCCTCTCCTCTCCCCCCTCTCTCTTGCCCTCTCTCTCGACCCCACTCCCCCTCCCTCTCTAGATGTACCTGCGAGTTGGGGGCTATGTTTGATTGGATAGGGCGGGGATGGGGTAAAAGGAGTGAATGAATAATATTAATATAATATCAAGGAGGGGTGATTAGTGTGTGTGGGGGGTGGTTAGTGTTCCCCCCGCAACTTGGTCTCATACATCTTAAATTTTTTAACATGCATCTATCTATCTATAGCATCACTGCACTTGGTATTGGCAGGGTTAACAAAATAGTTACATAAAATAGAAAACAAATCCTTAAATCGATACACTTTTGTAACTTTAACCCCAGTGTAACTTTAATTTCTTTAATCGTTGAAGGCTGGCTGAAAGGCTGTCAGCTCTGTGTCAAGACACAAGCAGCAGGCAAAACATTTAGCCAGCAAAGCATGCTGTTGCCAAAACGGCGTGGCTTTGTATAAGAGAGGCCAACAGTGATGGTTCACAACCTATACAGACATGTTTTGTGATCTTTTTACAAGGTTTTTAAAAATGGCATGTTATGATATCTCAAAACCCAACCAATAATGTGGATGATTGTAATAAAAAGGAACTGCAGATGTTGGTTTCATCAAAGAAAGGCACAAAGTGCTGGAGTAACTCAGCAGGTCAGGCAGCATCTCTGGAGAACATGGATAGGTGGTGTTCCAAGCCAGGACTGATTGTTGGGTGTGTTTGGGTGGGAGGTGGGGAGAATGCTAAAAGAGAGGTGTTGGCAGGACAGAGTGGGGGAGATTCCGCCTGATTGTAGGGAAATGCGGATAATTTATAGGACATTAAGGTAGAGACATTAATGTTTTACTTTAATCATTCTAAGAACAAATATCACAGAGGAAAGATCTTACACCTTTCCGAAACATGAACTCACAACATCAACTTTGTAAATAACTAGTCCCAATATTTGTAAGGTGATATTACTCCAGCAACAAAGTGCTGGAGTAACTCAATGGGTCAGGGAGCATCTCTGGAGGACATGGATAGGCGATGTTTTGGGCTGGGACCCTTTTGACTGATTGTAGGATGGGGGGGGGGGGGGGGGGGGGGGAAGAGAAAGCTGGAAGAGAGATGTGGGCAGGACAGAGTGTGTGAAGTTACACAAAAATGTTGGAGATACTCAGCGGGTGCAGCAGCATCTATGGAGCGAAGGAAATAGGCAAGGTTTAGGGCCAAAACCCTTCTTCAGACTGATGGGGGGGTTTCGGCCCGAAACGTTGCCTATTTCCTTCGCTCCATAGATGCTGCTGCACCCACTGAGTATCTCCAGCATTTTTGTGGACCTTCGATTTTCCAGCATCTGCTGTTCCTTCTTAAACAGTGTGTGAAGTGTCAGGTAGCACCTAATCACATGCCAGGCTTTGTCCTGCCATCTGTGTCCATCCATCCTTTGCTGTAGTAACTGTGCGGGAGAGGCAGTATCTCTGGAGAGAAGGAATGTTTGATGTTTCAGATCTAGATCCTTCTTCAGGCTGAATCTTACCTTTGCCAAGCTTGCTCCTGTCCCCACCTCTCTTCCTGCTTTTTCCCCACCCTCACCACAATCTGTCTGAAGAAGCATCTCGACCAGAAATGTCACATATCCATGACATCCATATTGTGTGACTGGATAACTATAAGGGAATGCCACATGAATAACTAGCTTAGCACTGTTGTGATCGGCATGCTGTTGATCTCTTGGGTTTTTTGTAACCCAGTATCTGCACTTCCTTGTTTCTACATAGAGAAGTTCCATCTCCCTCCAATCCCGTGAATCTAATTCCCCAAATTGTCCCGTAATTTTTCCACTGGTCTACACTCTGGATTGCAAAATCCAGCCCTCTCCCTTCATTAAACCTTTGGAATCAAGTAATTCCCACCATGCAGAATGACACATATTCCCAAAACCCTTCCTCCAGCAGGTCGTTGTGCCTGGGATGTACAATAAACTTTTCCTCACCAAGAGGATAAAATTCATTTCTTCCACGCAACCCCAAAAGAAATGTTGCTCTTCTTCGAATGCTCTCCCCATCCCTCACCCGTGTCCTTTTACCTCTATCTATCATTTCTCTTTTAGTCCCGACTCAAAACATTACCTATCTATTCCCTGCACAGATGCTGCCTGACCCACTGAGTTCCTCCAGCACTTTTATGATTTACACAAGACTTGGGCCTTTGCAGTTTCTTGTGTCTACCATTCCTCTTTCCTTCCTTGATTTGCACGTGCTTCAATCTCCCTTCCCTCTCTCCACCTCTCCTGTTTCCATCTCCAATTGTCAATGATACCTCTCACCCAGCTTCACCAGAGGGGTGGGAGATCAATAACATGCTGAATCGGCCACCAATACAGTACTAAGCTAGTTATTGACCTGGCATTCCTGGTGGATACCAATGATCACATTGAATGGTGATGCTGGCTCGAAGGGACGAATGGCCTATTCCTGCATCTATTGTCTATTTACAATTATAGAGTTATACAGCATGGAAACAGACCCTTCGGCCCAACTCACCCATGCTGACCAAGGTAGTCCAATTTGCCCGTATCTGGTCCACATCCCTCAAAGCCTTACCTATCCAAGTGTCTCTTAAAAATGCCATTTTTGTACCTGCCTCAACCCCCTCTCCTGGCAGCTCACCTGGTTCATTTTCTGTTGTTTCCTCTTCAATTACTTCAACTTCAAGGGGTGCAATCTCTATTTCAAGAAGGTCATCACAAAAATATCTTGGTTAGCAAAATCAGCGTTAAACATAGAAACAGTACAGCACAAGAACAGGCCCTTCAACCCAAAATGTCTGTGCCTAACATAATGCCAAGACCATTGTTTATCTGCCTGGGTATAATCCAAACTCCTCCATTCCCAGCATATCCAAACTGCCACTATCATATCTGCCAATGCCACCACATGGCAGCGTGTTCCAGGAACTCACCTTGCTCTGTATAAAAAAGTCGCCCCACACATTGGCTTTAAACTTTGATTATTGATTTTACTTCGGAGTCACGTGAGTGACTACGTGAAGAAGGCCGTCATCCCACTAGGCGCGTCATTACGTTGACTCGCTTTGCGCAAACGAGCCGACTGATGGCAGCATTCGCGCTGTCCAGCGGTAAGTTTTAAACCAACACGGTAAGTTTTAAACTTACCTCTGGAATTGCTTTTGTTTTGCAGGAAACTCATTTTCAGAATTTGCCTGCTGGATTGGGGGCAAAGTCAGGACGGGCCGCGGGTAAACCTCTATGGACCGCGGGAACCCCGTCACGGAACAGAGGGAATCGCGGTCATGACCTCGGGGATACCCGGAAATGGAGTGGCACCGCGGCACCCGCTACAGAGCGCGGGGCCCGCCACAGAGACCGCGGCAGCCGCCACAGAGACCGCGGGACTCATTACAGAGACTGCGGCAGTACGGGTGGCGGTCAAATTTCGTCCCATAAATCGCTGGCAATGGAGCCAGAAGCGTCGGACAGATGCCGACAGCACCTAGACAGCCTTTAAAGGTTAGTCAAGAAAATTGTATCCCCCTCCCTGTGCAGGGGAGTGCAGGGAAGAGGCCCAAACATTTAAACATATGGGCCAGAAGTCCCTAGGCAAACCTGTTTGGAAGGTTAGCCATTAAATTATATCTCCTCTCTGTGGAGAGGAGTGTAGGGAAGAGGCCCAGGGAGCGCAAGGAGAAAGTCCAGAAACAAGTCGGGCCAGGAGGATCCCGGATGGAGAGGATAACCTCCTTCATGGGTAACGTGTTTTAAACATTCAAAACCCACACGGAGCACCTGATGGAGAGGTGCTCTACAATGATATTCTCCAAAGGAAGGCGTTATCAGCCCGGGTATTATGGAGAAGCCGCAGGCAGCGGCACCTGTTTCAGGGCTGCACAAATGTCTCCTGCTCTGAGGAGAGGAGCATCCACGGTCAGTTTCAGTCTGACCCAAAGCAAGAACCTCATTTAGGTCCGCTGGTGGGCCATATAAGTGCAGGTATCCTCAGGAGCCTGCGGCAGCTCCTGTTTTCAGGGCTGCCTACAAATCTCACTATCAGTGGAGGGGAGTGTGAGTGATCAGTAGGTAACTGATCTCGAATTTAAAGTATGAACATACTGAAGCACATGCATATGGCGTTAAGGGCCAGCAGTTGGCAGAATACCCGCACGCTACAAGTGCCGGCAAGGGATCAGCGCTATCAGGGTGACTTTGGAGAAACCAGCCGCCGAATCCTCTCTTCAGGTAAGACCAGAAGAAGGAAGCAAAAGCTGTCGGACCAATCAAGGTACCGACGACAAGCAAAACTTCATCAGTAGGCGACAACACACCCCACACCTCCATAGGGGGTAAGTGGTTCATTGAAGCCGGTGGTAGCTTGAAAGTTGGGCACGGAAATATGATCAGTCGTCTTTCAAGGTAGACTCAGAATTATGGCCAGAATTGTCTTACAAGGCAGGCTCAGTATGATGAGGTTTTCAGACCAAGACCCAAGCAGAGGTCAGGAGAAACATGGAATCCACACTCCCTACCAGTCCTACTCCCAATCAAGGAGAGAAAAGGAACCCGCATTAGGGGCCTTTGGGCTTACCACAAGACCACCGGTAGCCATGGAGGTAGGTGGGTCTGGGTTTACCGAAACAAGGGATTGTGGACCAGTTACATGTTGGTAATTTTTACTCTTGTGTTTTTTTTCAAAATGACAATAAAATGAATGTCAGATCTGTTTTTCTAAAACAGATGATAACATGTGCTTATTTTTACTGCATAACATACATAGGTTCCAAGCAGACTTTCAATTCGGACCGGAGTTATCTTCGAGGCAAGCCCAGTATTATGGGCAGGATTGCCTTTCAGGACAGGTGACAGATGGAGGATATCACTTCATCCAGGTTTAACACATAAGTGCAGTACAGACCTTCAGAATAGTAAATTTTTGTTACGGCCTAACAACTGTTTTATAGGAGCTATATGGCAAGCATCAATCTCAAAGATGCATGCTATGCAGTTTCAAATTCACTGGAATCGCCAGAGATATTTGAAATTTACCTGGATGGGGCTATAATAAGAGTTAAAGCATTGCAAAATAGGCTAACTACAATTCCCAGGTTTATCTACCAAATTTCCAAATGGAGCTTGGGCTGCTCAGAGCTCAAGAACAATAGTTATCATTTATCTGGAATATGTTAAACGCTGGGTTTTGCAAAAAAATAACTGTTATAGGCCCAAACTATATTTGAAGAATCAGGGTCCCACCTATCCAGCTAAATTTAAGTTGATACCAATCAGCACTGATTATTGGGACTAACATTTAACTATCAACTAACAAGGGATTCCGCCCTGGAGCAAGAGATGCAATTAACAGCAGCTTCTATTCATCAAGATGTAGTTGACAATTTAGCAGCTGTGTATCAGCGGTACAAGTGGGGTGGGAGATTGCAACCTTCACGTGGTCCACCCTATTTCTACGAATGCAATCAACCCGGCATGCACAATCAAATAAGATCAAATAGAACAAGTTGTACTACAACTTTAGGCTGTGCAAGCCATACGCAAGAAGAAGAAGCGGTACAAGTTGGGCTTTGCATTACCTGAAGTTAAAACATGCAAAGAATAAACCTCTCTAGTACCATATACAGTGGCTTGCAAAAGTATTCATACCCCTTGAACTTTTCCACATTTTGTCACGTTAGAACCACAAACGTAAATGTATTTTATTGGGATTTTATGTGATAGACCAACACAAAGTGGCGCATAATTGTGAAGTGGAAGGAAAATGACACATGGTTTTCAAATTTTTTTACAAATAAAAAACTGAAAAGTGTGGCGTGCAAAAGTATTCAGCCCCCTTTACTCTGATACCCCTAAATAAAATCCAGTGCAACCAATTGCCTTCAGAAGTCACCTAATTAGTAAATAGAGTCCACTTGTGTGTAATATAATCTCAGTATAAATACAGCTGTTCTGTGAAGTCCTCAGAGGTTTGTTAGAGAACATTAGTGAACAAACAGCATCATGAAGCCCAAGGAACACACCAGACAGGTCAGGGATAAAGTTGTGGAGAAGTTTAAAGCAAGGTTAGGTTATAAAAAAATATACCAAGCTTTGAACATCTCATGCAGCACTGTTCAATCCATCATCCGAAAATGGAAAGAGTATGGCACAACTGCAAACCTACCAAGACATGGCCGTCCACCTAAACTGACAGGCCGGGCAAGGAGAGCATTGATCAGAGAAGCAGCCAAGAGGCCCATGGTAACTCTGGAGGAGCTGCAGAGATCCACAGCTCAGGTGGGAGAATCTGTCCACAGGACAACTATTAGTCGTGCACTCCACAAATCGGGCCTTTATGGAAGAGTGGCAAGAAGAAAGCCATTGTTGAAAAAAAGCCATAAGAAGTCCCGTTTGCAGTTTGCCACAAGCCATGTGGAGGACACAGCAAACATGTGGAGGAAGGTGCTCTGGTCAGATGAGACCAAAATTGAAGTTTTTGGCCTAAATGCAAAACGCTATGTGTGGCGGAAAACTAACACTGCACATCACCCTGAACACACCACCCCCACTGTGAAACATGGTGGTGGCAGCATCATGCTGTGGGAATGTTTTTTTTCAGCAGGGACAGGGAAGCTGGTCAGAGTTGATGGGAAGATAGATGGAGCCAAATACAGGGCAATCTTGGAAGAAAACCTGTTAGAGTCTGCAAATGACTTGAGACTGGGATGGAGGTTCACCTTCCAGCAGGACAACGACCCTAAACATACAGCCAGAGCTACAATGGAATGGTTTAGATCAAAGCATATTCATGTGTTAGAATGGCCCAGTCAAAGTCCAGACCTAAATCCAATTGAGAATCTCTGGCAAAACTTGAAAATTGCTGTTCACAGACGCTCTCCATCCAATCTGACTGAGCTTGAGCTATTTTGCAAAGAAGAATGGGCAAAAATTTCAGTCTCTAGATGTGCAAAGTTGGTAGAGACTTGCAGCTGTAATTGCAGCGAAAGGTGGTTCTAGTATTGACTCAGGGGGGCTGAATACTTTTGCACGCCACACTTTTCAGTTTTTTATTTGTAAAAAAATTTGAAAACCATGTATCATTTTCCTTCCACTTCACAATTA
This sequence comes from Leucoraja erinaceus, assembly GCF_028641065.1. Lineage (NCBI taxonomy): Eukaryota > Metazoa > Chordata > Chondrichthyes > Rajiformes > Rajidae > Leucoraja > Leucoraja erinaceus. The sequence goes on from NC_073388.1 coordinate 38,617,464, forward strand.
TGCACCACTTTGTGTTGGTCTATCACATAAAATCCCAATACAATACATTTACGTTTGTGGTTGTAACGTGACAAAGTGTGGAAAAGTTCAAGGGGTATGAATACTTTTGCAAGCCACTGTAGGTCATTACAAATAACCCTATGCTATTCTCAGCTGAAGCTACCGAAATCACGATAGTGGCAGTATTCAGCATTGCTCCAGTATTTTTGATCGGGTATACTTAGTATTACAAATTAATACTAGTGCTCAAAGATGAGAAGTATGGTATGCCATCTCCAGTTACGGAGGCGGATGCGGGTTGCATAAATTACCAATTTTCAGTAATTGTTATCAACTGCCTATAACTCGGTGCATTCTATACGTTAAAGGTTATTGTAAGAATGTGCACAATCTGCATGCTCAACTCCAAGTCGATACACTATGGGGGTGGCATATGTTAGTCACATGGGTACTATGAAGTTTAAATATCCTGTGATATTTACCTAATCTTATTTTTAAACTACTATCCCATGTGAAATCTATGAAACACAGGATGGATGTTGGACTACAAAGAATTTAATATCATTTTGGCTCGATGGAACATTGAATATCAATATATTTACATACAGGCTTATTACCAGCTGCAAAACATGTGGCATACAGCGGCAAAAGATACATTATCGCCACTTGGTGGAGGAATTATTGCATGTGTGTTTCTCCATTCTGCCTCATCAGTGGGGTTTTGCAATTTATCCAGCAAGACACCGCTTCAGGCCTCAATCTGCCTGATTGACATATGCAGCCATGGTTCCCGCCAATATAAGGAAATATATAGAACCTATATGGGAATTCAAAGCATAAAACTTGCTGGTACAGTCTGTGACTCGGGAGACCAGCGACTGCATGATACATCAAGTCATTGACTTGAAGACTCCGAGACGATTTCTTGTGCCGCGGGTTGTCAGACAAATCCGTGGAGTGCTCAATGCAGAATGCAGGATAGCACCAAAAAGAGGCAGGACATATCCACTTCAGCAGATGGGAAACGGTTCTAGCTAAATACACATGTTACATGCAATACAGCACGAATAACTGTTGTCCTAGAGTTCATTTCTTATGAGTCTTTGACAATACTCAGTTTACAGTGCCATTAAACGGTGCAAACGTGCTTCTCATCATATTTGCTGCAGCAAGTGGAACCCACTCTGTCGGGCCTCACCCTCTGATATCCAGAATTATATAGGATATCTTAACACAAGTTCTCCCAGGCCCAGTAACATGGGAGTATGGGACATGACGTAATGTTAACATTACTTCAGCAGGGGGCTCAAGCTACATCCTTATCTCAAGCCAGCTCTCAATAGAGCTAACCAGGTGTGAGGTACAAACTGTTTCATGGCATACTTGATGGACCTTCGGGAATGTGTAGTCACACATTAACAACACGTCTAGATCACTTAGAGCCTCAAAGGCTCCAAACGAAACAATGTTTTGTGGAAGAAATATATATATATATATATATTTCATAAGAAGTAGTTCTACCATCTTCAGGTGGTAAAACGGAAGTTTGGCGAATGGAGGAGTCAATACAAATATTTTAACACTCACTCCACCAGGGCTGCTACCACATCAGCTCATAGGATTATGTACGTTGCTTTGGACCACATCCTAGCTGCTGCAGGATGGTCAAATGAACATACTTTACCAATTTTTAATACAACTGTTGTCATTTCGGGGGTATTTGCCAACTCCATTTTTTGACTTGTTAATAGTTTCCTCTGGATGAAAGGGATCGCTATTATTTTAATTGGATGATCAAGCAGCAGCAATAACAAACCAAGTCATGTCTGAATGCATGAATCTTTTTTCACTCATCCATGGTCACTTCAAGCAGTGTGTTACGCATGGATTCGATTCCGGCGTGAAATCACAGAGCTTTTGAAATCTTCATGTAGTCACTCACGTGACTCCGAAGTAAAATAGTAAGATTAAACGAGAACTTACCTATTTGAAGTTTGATCTTGATTTTATGAGGAGTTACGATGAGCGATTAAGTGCCCACCGCTCCCACCCTCATATTATCAAGGTCATATGGTCATTTCAGTTCTCAAAATCTTACTTTGTTCATGGTCAACTACTTGTTTCTGTGATTCCACACCACTGCTTTGAAGTATGACGCGCCAAGTGGGATGTCGGCCTTCTTCACGTAATCGCTCATCGTAACTCCTCATAAAATCAAGATCAAACTTCAAACTGGTAAGTTCTTGTTTTAATCTTACTATTATCCTTTATTGTCATTCAAACTATTTAGTTTGAACGAAATTGGGTACCTTGCAGTCACGACAGAAAGTAACAGAACACACAATGAACACAGTTTAACACAGCCACAGCACCACCACAGCCCCGAAGTCGGCCAGCCTCGCGATGGTGAGTCCAGGCTCTGCCTCCGGAGCCTCGAGGTCGGTTCCAGTTGGAGGCAGCCAGCTCCGCGATTAGGCCTCAGCGCAGAAGGAGATGGAGATACGACAAAGAAAAGGTTGCATCGCCTTGAAGGAAGAGACTAAAATAATTTTCCCCTACCCCCCACACATACAAAACTAAACATAAACTAAAACATACATCTAACAAGACAAAAGAAAACACAAAGAAAAGTAAAGACAGATGGACTGCAGGCGAGCCGCAGCTGCATGGGCAGCGCCGCCACTTCCGGAACTTACCTTTAAGATATACACCTTACCTTTAACATATACCCTCCGGAATTAGATTTTTTCATCCTGAAAATAATTCAAGTCTTGTTTTTTTCATACAGAGAGTGGTGAATTCTGACTGTCTATGCCTCTCATAATTTTATATAGTTCTATCAGGTCTCTCCACAACTTCTGGCATTCCAGAGAAAATAATTCAAGTCTTGATGGGATTCATTATAAATGTTGTGTTACACAGATTACCATTTTCTGACTCAGTTAACTAATGTATCTTTAAAGGGGATGTGCTTGGAACACACCTGATTTTACTTCGGAGTCACGTTAGTGACTACGTGAAGAAGCCCGCCAGGATGCATGCGTGCCATATCGCTACACGCATTGCGAAACGTCAGACGCGGTGGAACGACGTTCCCCCGCAGCGGCAGTTTAAAAGCCGCAACTTGCAGGTAAGAGTTTACTCTGCGGTCTTTTTTGTTTCCATTTCCAACTACAGGTGGGAACATGGACAAAACAAAGAAGACAAGGTCTGCGACAAAGCTGGTGAGGGAGGATCGCTGAGCAGCGGGCAGCCAGCAGCAGCCAGCGGCACTTGGATCACCGATAATGGGATCAGCTGTGCCCGATGTCGCCTCCGCACCGGCCAGATCCACGCGGCCGGGCGGTAAGGCTAGACAAAAAACAAACAAGGTCGTGGACTCAGAGGAGTCCGACTTTGAACAACCGCGGGCGGCCAGCGACCGTGAGCGCTGGAGCCGGATGGAGTGGTGTGTGGAGCATTTGCTCCAACGTGACAGACTCCGGGAGATGGAGTCGGGTCACAGTGGGCCCTATGATAAACCCACAGCAGTACCTCTTGAAGGGCTGCACAGTGCTTCTACCTCATCAGAGGGGAGCACTGCGGGTCAGTTCTGGGCTGGCCTGGAAGTGGGTCCGCAGAAGGAAAGACAAGTGTGCAAGGGGTGCAGGAACGAGAGAACCTACTGGACATGGTGTCCAATTTCATACTGGTCAAAATCTGGAGCCAGAGCTAGCTGGCAGTATAGACTATATGTCTCTAAACCAGTTAAAAGAACAGGCTGTACTGGACACCACATCAAGACACCTGGCACCGGGCAACTGCATATCCCTGAATGTTCCAACAGTAAATACCTGTATATGGAAACACATTGGAATAGGAGTCGGAAGTATGGACGTCAAATTACAAAAAGTATTGAAACTCCTAACAGCAGGGATAACAGCATTTGCCCGCACAGTGGGTGACAAGGGCATGTCCCAGGACCAACAAGATGCACTGGCACTACTCTGCAACACTCAACATGAGATAAACAACATCAGGAAGAGTGCCATTCAACCCACACTAAACCAAAATTCGCGGGACTGTGCAAACCTGGGACCACAAAACCACCAATACTATTATTTGGAGGCAACCTATCGAAGCAAGTCAAGGAGCTCGATGAGGAAGCAAAAACCCTGGGACTAATAAAAGTGACTCCATCAAAAACTCACTACAGCCAAAGACAGCACCCCTACGCACCCACCAGCAGAACAAGAATGACTGGTGAAAGCTCGAAGGCCCGGTACTCAAAACATGAGTCTTTTTTAGGCCATGGCCCAGGCCGGCCTTCTTGGAAGATGCGCCAACCAAACCACAAATCCAGACACCAGTGCAACAACAGCAGCGAAGAACCTACAAAAAGAAGTAAACCTGCCACTGGTAATGGAGGTAGGTGGGTCTGGTTTCCTACAAAATACAGGGAGCATGGAGGTTGGTGGGAGATTACACTCTTTTCTGAATGCATGGAGCATGTTAACAACCGATACTTGCATCTTAAGCAGTATCCAGGGATATACAATAGAGTTTATATACAAGTACAGCCCTCCAGTTCAACATATACCAAACCGAATGTCCGTGCTTTCTGATAAAGAAAAATCAGAAGTGCAAGCTGAACTGGAGCGGCTTTACGTAAAAGGTGTAATTGAGCAAACTGAACACGAACCATTAGAATTCGTGTCCAATATATTTACCAAAAACAAAAAAGATGGTGGTAGTCGCATCATCATAGATCTGACAAAATTGAATACATTTGTACAATATATTCACTTCAAAATGGAAACCTTTGTTACTGCTAAACAATTAATTTCCAAAGATTACTTCATGGCCAGCATCGATTTAAAAGATGCTTACTATTCAGTGCCTATACGAGGTGACCACAGGTGTTACTTAAAATTCAACTGGATGGGACAACTCTGCCAGTATAAAGCACTGCCAAATGGATTAACATCAGCGCCCAGGCTGTTCACAAAAATTTTGAAACCAGCCCTAGCGTTTCTACGAAAACGAAAACACATGGTCATGGCATATTTAGATGACATGCTCATTGTGGGCAAAACTTTGGAATTGGCCAAACAAACCATAACAGCCACAAAACAGTTATTTGAAAAACTGGGATTTATTATCCATCCAGTTCAATCTAAACTAACGCCTTCCACTACTATGGACTATTTGGGGTTCACCATTGACTCAGTTCACATGTCGGTGACTCTGCCTAAGGGAAAGGCTAGAGATTTAATAGAGGCTTGCAATAACCTCATTGACATCAGCAAACCATCCATCAGATTGGTAGCAAAATTAATCGGCAAAATGGTGGCTGCCTTTCCAGCCACACAATTTGGACCTCTACATTACCAAAACTTACAGAGAGCAAAAATACAAGCACTCAAAATCAATGCAGGTCACTTTGACAGACATATGAAGCTACCAATCAAAGCTAAAATGGAACTAAAATGGTGCATAGATAACATCTGGCTTTGTTCCAATCCAATCATTGTCAGTAACCCTTCCATGGTACTACAAACTGATGCCAGTGCACTTGGATGGGGAGCCACCAATACCATCACCAACTGTGGAGGTAGATGGACTGCTCAGGAGGCATCATTATTACTCACACTGGGCATAAACTACCTGGAAATGTTGGGTGCATTCCATGGCCTAAAGTCATATTGTACTGGGTCATATCACCAGCATGTTAGACTACAGATAGACAATACCACCGTGGTAGCATACACTAACCACATGGTTGGAAACAAATCGACATCATGTGACAATCTGGCTAATACAATTTGGCAATGGTGTAGCCAGAGAGATATTTGGATATCAGCCACTTACCTACCAGGAAGACTAAATTTAGTGGCAGACACCAGGTCACGCAAGTTTAATGAAAACACCAATGGATGTTGAATAAAAAAGTATTTGCTGATATTACAGCAAGATATGGAACACCAGATATCGATCTATTTGCATCCAGACTTAACCACCAGTTAGCAAATTATGTTTCCTGGGAACCAGACCCTGGGGCAACGGCGACAGATGCATTTTCGCTGCATTGGGAGAAATTGTTTATTTACGCATTCCCTCCTTTGTGCCTCATCAGTGGGGTATTAAGGAAAATACAACAAGACTCTGCGCCTGGTATTTTGGTAGTCAAAATACCAGGCCTACTCAACCATGGTTCCCAGTGGTACTAAACATGGTATTAGAACCATGTATCACCATCCCACATAGACCAGATTTATTGCTACATCCCGTAACAAGGGATAGCCACCCATGCCATAACCATTTGAACTTATTAATTTGTAGAGTTTAAAAACACCTCTACTACAACTGGGACTGACGGACCGAACAGTGAACATGATCTCGGCGGCCCAAAGACAGTCAACCAAAAAACAGTATCTGGTCTATATCAGGAAGTGGGAGATGCATTGTCACAAAAACAACATCACCCACAGAGACATGAACATCCCGTCTGTTCTGGAATATCTGGCAGGCCTCCACTATGATGAGGGGCTCAGTTACAGTGCCATCAACTGCACCAGAAGTGCCCTATCGACTTATCTATGGCAGGGGACAGAGCGTTACTCTGTTGGGACTCACCCACTGGTAACAAAACTTTTGAGGGGAATTTTTAATACTAATCCCCCAAGAACCAGGTACTCCCAAATATGGGATGCAAGTATTGTCCTGAAGATGCTCAGGAATTGGTCTCCAGCAACAGCTCTCTCCCTACACAGACTGACATTAAAAACAGTCATGCTAATGGCATTGGTCACGGCACAGAGGGTACAGTCACTGCATAAACTAAGACTGGACAACATGACTTCCTCAACTGAAAATATTACGTTTCATATCTATGAATTAGTAAAGCAGAACAGACAGGGATCAGCAGGCCTTAATATGCAATTTAGGTCATACCCAACAGATGACCGTCTCTGTATAGTAAGACATTTGTCGTTATACATGGAGAAAACGAAAATCATAAGAGGCAATGAGAAGGCACTTCTGGTCAGCCACAAGCAACCACACAAAAGAGTGACGGTCCAGACCATCTCAAAGGTGGCTGAAACAGGTGCTAACACAGGCTGGGGTGGATACTAATATTTTTAAATCTCATTCCACCAGGGCTGCAGCTACATCGGCAGTGATGCAGTTGGATGTACCAATGGACCAAATCCTCAAGGCAGCAGGATGGTCAGGGGAAAAAACATTCCAACTATTTTACAACAAACCAGTAATGAAACCTTGAACGTTTGCAGAAACAATTTTAAGTTCTGTAAATTAATTTAAACCCATAAAAAGGGGTTTTAATTTTGTGTTAATAAATTTTATGATTTCAGTCGAATTCATGTCAAATTATGCTAACACAATTCCTCCTACAGTCATCAAGGCAGACGTGATGCATGGACTCGTTTCCACGGCATGAGATCACAGAGCTTTAAAATCTTCACGTAATCACTCACGTGACTCCGAAGTAAAATAGTAAGATTAAACGAGAACTTACCAGTTTGAAGTTTGATCTGTATTTTATGAGGAGTTACGATGAGGGATTACGTGCCCTCCGCTCCCACCCTTGATCATATACTCAACTGGTATCACTTCTCTAATCTTACTATGTTTAGCCATTACAGTTATCTGTGATTTCACACTGCTGCTTTGAAGAATGACACGCATGCGTCCTGGCGGGCTTCTTCACGTAATCCCTCATCGTAACTCCTCATAAAATACAGATCAAACTTCAAACTGGTAAGTTCTCGTTTAATCTTACTATTAAATAGCTCAAAATCTGCTGTCAGTACAAACCAATGGCACTACCCATTCATTCCATAACAGGGCACGTGCTCACAGACACATTGTGTGGGTTTTGTTAGGTGGTGTTCACACTGTCTCCAGTACTTAGTTAGTGCACCATAAATGTCTCAAATCAATTTCCTACTAGAGAGTGGTTCTGACCTACCGTCTACCTTATTGGTGAAATTCAGACTATATTTAATTGGACTTCATTGGACTTCTGTTTTCACCTCCAATTCCCAATGATACCTCTCACCCAGATTCACCAGAGGGGTGCGAGATCAACAACATGCTGAATCAGCCACCACTTTAGTACTAAACTAGTTATTTCCTTTATAGGTATAGAGTCACACAGCATAGAAACAGGCCGTTCGGCCCAACTCACCTATGCTGTCCAAGGTAGTCCCACCATTTGCCCGTGTCTGGCCCATATCCCTCAAAGCCTTACCTATCCGAGTGTCTTTCAAATGTCATTATTGTACCTGCCTCAACCCCCTCCACTGGCAGCTCACCTGGTTCCTCTTCTGTCGTTTTCTCCTCAATTAATTCAGATTCAGGGGGTGCAAACTCTATTTCAAGAAGGTCATCACAAAAATATCTTGGTTAGCAAAATCAACGTTAAAAATAGAAACAGTACAGCACAAGAACAGGCCCTTCAACCCAAAATGTCTGTGCCTAACATAATGCCAAGACCATTGTTTATCTGCCTGGGTATAATCCAAACTCCTCCATTCCCAGCATATCCAAAATACCACTATTGTATCTGCAACACCACCACACATGGCAGCGTGTTCCAGGAACTTACCTTGCTATGTGTAAAATAGTCGCCCCACACATTGGGTTTAAACTTTGCACCCCTAACCTTTACGATATACCCTCTGGAATTTGATTTTTCCATCCATGGAAAAAGGTTCTGACTATCTACCCTGTTTATGCCTCTCATAATTTTATATAGTTCTATCAGGTCTCTCTGCAACTTCCGGCGTCCAGAGAAAATAATCCAAGTCTGGATGTGATTCATTATAAATGTTGTGTTATACAGATTACCATTTTCGGTTTCCGTTTTCTGAAACTCTGACAAGTTAGGCTCTCTAAGATGTCAAACGTGTTAACATTAACATAAGGTATATTTAAAGTGGCTGTGCTTGGAACACACCTGGTTAAATAGCTCAGAATCTGCTGAAAGGACAAACCAATGGCACTTCCCATACATTCCCTAACAGGGCACGTGCTCACAGACACATGGTGTGGGTTTTGTTAGGTGGTGTTAACGCTGTCTCCAGCACTCAGTTAGTGCACCATAAATGTCTCAAATCAATTTTCAACTAGAGAGTGGTCCTGACCTATCATCTATCTTATTGAAGACCCTCAGACTATATTTAATTGGGCTTCACTGGACTTTATCTTGCACTAAACATTATTCCCTTTATCCTGCATTTGTGCACTATGGACGGCTTGATTGTAATCATGTACAGACTTTCCCATGCCTGGATAGCACGCAACAAAAACATTTTTCACAGTACCTTGGTAAACGTAACAATAAACTAAACATGTTAATTAAACATTACCCCTACCCTCTCTGTACATCTGCAAAAATAAGTTCCATATTCTTTTATTTTTCTACTTTACTCTGCTCCTTCAGTAGAACATGTGTCTCCAAACGCTTCAGGCAACAACTTCTGAATCCTTTCCCTGAGCCATATCACTTCCTTACTTTTCTTGCTCCCTTCAAACACTTAGGAACATGGAGCAAAAAAAACAAAGTACTGAAGGAACTCTGGGCCAGGCGGCATTTGTGGAAGGAAATTAACAAATGACGTTTTTGTGGCGGGAAATGGACATACAATGTTCTGAGATGGGACCCTTCTTCAGACTGATCATCTGAAGAAGGGTCTCAACCTGAAACCTTGCTTGTCCATTCTCTCCTCAGATACTGCCTGGCATGCTGAGCACCACCAGCACTGTGCTTTAATGAAGATTCCAAAAAATGCAGTCTCTTGTGTCCCGATGGAAACATAGATGCATTGAATTGAATTGAATTGAATAACCTTTAATAATCCTTTACAGGAAATTACAGTGCCACAACAGCTTCAAGACAGACATAACACCACACATTTCCACAGATAGCTTCAATACTTAATAAGTTAAAATACAATGAATGAATACTAAAAAAAATCCAAAATTATGTTTGTGCATTATAAAACCTTTTAGCAGCAGGTATACAAGACTTCCTATATCTCTCCGTTTTGCACATTGGTGCAATCAGTCTCTGACTGAAGATGCTGCTCTTGATCTTCAGGGCGTGGAGTGGGTGAGTGGGGTTGGTCATTATTGAACCTAGTTTGTTCAGAGTTCTGGCCTCTGCCACCTGCTGGTTTAATATTTATCCCTCCCAATTGAACAGTCTGGACAGAGTGGATGTGGGGAGGATGTTTCCACTAGTGGGAAAGTCGAGGACAGTATTAATAGCCCACACACACATTTTATTTGATAGAGCTCTCATGGTGCTCCTTAGAGGAAAACAGCATGAAGAAATTATATTATGCATTTCTATAATTTGCATCATAATTTTGATTCAGCAGATGAACAAGAACGAAAACACAGATATTTACCTTCAAAAAAAGGGAATTCTGTGTGAATTGCTTCTCCTGGAGGACCTTCAATTGCTGTGGGAATATTTAAGAAAATGTATTAGAACATAGAATGTAGAACATTACCTCACTGAACAAATCTGTTGGCTTGAGATGGGAAATACGGACCGTCCTCAAGTAATGGTCAGTTTCTGTTTTTACAGATATTGACAAGTCATGCTTGTCCGCAAGTAGAACATACACAGAAATGTGGTTACTGCTCTCCCGCAGTGTTCATCTGTGGAGTGCTTTTTTAATTCAATTCAATTTATTTGTCATTTGGACCCCTTGAGGTCCAAACGAAAACAAATAGACCCAAGACACAACATAATTTACATAAACATCCATCATTTATCTCTCCACTGCACTCTCCCCCCCCCCCCCCCCCCCCCCCCCCCCCCCGATGTCAGAGTCAAAGTCAAAGCCCCCGGCTGGCGATGGCGATTGTCCCGCGACCATTAAAGCCACGCCGGGTGGTGCAAGGTCGCACACCGGGTCTTGGTGTTGGAGCCCCCGGCGTGCGCTCGCAGGGTCCCGCGGCCATTCCAAGCGGTGCGGGGCGGTGATGTAAGGCCCCGCTCCAGGAGCTTTTCGACCCCGCAACTCGGGCGGGAGAAGTCGCCGTTGCGGGAGCCCTGAAAAGCGGTCTCCCTCCAGGGACCCGCGGGCTCCCGGTGCCACCGTCCGCCAGACCCGCAGTTGCAGCCTCCGAATCTCCGGAGGTCGGGCCGCAGCAGCGCTCCACCACTGCTCCGGACTCGGCCAGCTCCGCGATGGTGAGGTGAGTCGTCGGCACCAGAACCCCCGGTCTTCTCCTGTTGGAGGCCGCTCCTCGTTGCAGCCCCAACTACAACGGAGACCCGACAAAGAAAAGGTCGGGTCTCCCGTGCAGGGAGAGATTAAAAGGTACCCCCCTCCCTCCCACCCCCCCCCCCCCCCCCCCACACACACACCCCAACAAAAAATAACAAAAACTACATAAAAAACATAGACAAAAAATAATAAAAACGCAGACGGGCTGCAGAGGCCGCTGCTGACAAGAGTCGCGCCGCCTACCGAATGCTGCTGCCATTTGTGGAGGCAGACAGTGGATAGGGTTGTTTGATGAATTTTTGCAACTCTGTCGGCGCCAAAATGTGGCAATCGACAATAGGCCATTCGGCCCTTCGAGCCAGCGTGATCCAGCGCGAGCCAGCCACCATTCAACGTGATCATGGCAGATCATCCACAATCCTGCCTTCTTCCCATCTCCCTTGACTCAGCTACCTTGTGTACTGCCTAGGTGAGGTCTGCTATATGATTTTACTGGCTTACATGCAAAACAGAGCATTTAATTGTACCTAGGTACATGTGACTATAAGTATAATTGAATCATTGTATTCTTTGATACTAAGCAAAGAAAAATTATGATCAGGCCCGTACGAAGCTTTTCAAAAAGGGGGGTGGCATGACAGGATTACAAAAAACTTAATGTGAAATAATGTGCGCGCTGTGCACATCACGAGCGCGAAGCGTGAAGTCCCTCGATGCCAGGGTCCAGGGCCCGATAAGGGCCCTGGAAGCTCAGGGGTTTTGGATGCTCTCTGATGCATTCTGAGCCTTATTTTGGAGCATTTTTGCACTAAATTTATGACCAATATTTCAGAAATCAACAGGAACCTGAGAGGTAGCTTTTTCACACAAAGGGTGCTGGGTGTATGTAACGAGCTGCCAGAGGAGGTAGTTAAAGCTGGGACTATCCTAATGTTTAAGAGACATTTGGACACGTACGTGGATAGGACAGATTTAGATCGATATGGGCCAAACGCGTGTGAGTGGGACTAGTTTAGATGGGACATGTTGGTCGGTGTGGGCAAGTTGGGCTGAAGGGCCTGTTTCTGCACTGCATCATTCTATGACTAAAAAGTGAAGAAGAAAAATGCATGTAGATAAGTGGAGCAGATTTGAAAGAGGAGTGAAATGTAAAGGCAGAGAGAGGTTTATGGGTGGAAAGGAACATAGGAAAGGAGGGGGAAGAGTGGGCTTGGGCAGATGGGTGAAGGGAAAATAGTCACAAAGTGTTGGAGTAACTCAGTGGGTCAGGCAGCATCTGCGGAGAATATGAATTGACGACGTTTCAGAGTGCTGGAGTAACTCAGCGAGTCAGGCAGCATCTCTGGAGAAAATGTATAGATTATATTTCGGGTCAAGACCGTTCTTCAGTACTATTCATGATGTGGCATGTATAGACATTCCTGAATGTTACCCAAACCATTGTGAGCTACTTTGTTACGGTGCTTGCCCTCTCCTATAACATCTCTGCTGCCTTGGATGATGCAGGACAGGACACAAGCTTTGGGATACGGTGTGAAGCTGTTGCCGTCTGTCCCAGCCTGGTAAAAACCTGGATGGAGTGGATTTGGAGAGGATGTTTCCACTAGTGGGAGAGTCTAGGACCAGTGGCCACAGCCTCAGAATTAAAATACATTCCTTTACGAGGGGATGAGCAGGAATTTCTTAAGTCAGAGGGTGGTGAACTGTGGAATTGATTGCCACAGACAGCTGTGAAGGTCAAGTCAATGGACATTTTTCAGGAGGAAATTGATAGATTCTTGATTGACACGGGTGTCAGAGGTAATGGGGAGAAGGCAGGAGAATGGGTTTGAGAGGGAAAGATAGAGTCATAGAGTGATACAGTGTGGAAACAGGCCCTTCGGCCCAGCATGTCCCATCTGCACTTGTCCCACCTGCCCACGTTTGATCCATATCCCTCCAAACCTGTCCTATCCATGTACCCATCCAACTTTCTTAAATGTTGTGATAGTCCCTGCCTCAACTACCTCCTCTGGCAGCTTGTTCCATACTCCTACCACTATAGAAGTTATATAGAATGTATATAACACGTTACTTCTTAATTTTACCAATATGTTTAAAACATTTAGTAAAGCTCGCAGATGTCAGCTATTTTTATTTGATCAGAAATCAAGGCCCAAAAACATGTTATTGCTTAGTTTATTTTGCTTTAGTTTAGAACATCATGGTAACTCAGAGATTGGAGATACAGGGCAAGGACAGTGAGAGGTTAAAGTTAGTAAACAAATGCATGCTAAGCAGCCCAAGATGAGAACTGAAATTGTAATAAAACGCTGCTTGAAATTATGGATCAGAGAACATTTGGAGAGTGGCCAAGCTGTACTATCTCTGAATGTTCCAGGCCCAGATTTGTGCAAATTAAAGGCTTCTCGTCTTCTTGAAGAATTCTCCCTGTCTGTGTCATCTTATCTTTAATTTGAGTCTTGTAAACCAAGACACCACCCTTTGTGTGAAAAACATACCCCACAGATTCCTATTAAATCTTTTGCCCTTCACCTTAAACTTATGTCCTCTGCTCCTTGATTCGCTTACTCTGGGCAAAAGACTCAACCATATCTATTCAAATCATGATTTTATACACCTCTATTAGATCATCCCTCATCCTCCGGTGCTCCATGAAATAGAGTCCCAGCCCACTCAACCTCTCCCTATAGCTCTGGCTCTCTAGTTCTGGCAACATCCTCATAAATCTTCACTGTACCCTTTCCAGTTTGATGACATATTTCCGATAACATGGTGCCCAGAACTGAACAAAATGCTCTGAATGCGGCCTCACCAACTTCTTATGCAACTGCAACATGACCTCCCAACTTCTATACTCAGCTTGGCCCGCTGAGTTACTCCAGCACTCTGTGAAACGTCACAGAACAGGGCAAGATTAGCAAGTTTGCTGTTGATACAGAAGTGAGTGGTTTTGCAGATAGTGAAGATGGTTGTGAAAGATTGCAGCAGGAGCTGGATCAATTAGCCAGGTGGGCAGAGGAATGGTTGATGGTTGCATGGTTCCCTGAAGGTCGTGTCCCAGGTATATCAGGTGGTCAAAAAGTATTTTGGCACTTTGGCCTTCATCATCCAGAGTATTGAGTATAGAAGTTGTGAGGTCATGTTGCAGTTATATAAGACTTTGGTGAGAGTGCATTTAGAATGTTGTGTTCAGTTCTGGGCACCATGTTATAGGAAAGATGTCAAATTGAAAAGAGTACAGAGATATCCATCCTGGATCAGTCCAATCAGGGTTGTGTCATCCGCAAACTTGAGAAGCTTGACAGAGGTGTCTGTGGAGGTGCAGTCATTGGTGTGGCGAGAGTAGAGGAGAGGGGAGAGTACGCATCTTGCGGTGCTCCTATGCTGAGCGTTTGTGGGTCCGAAATATGCTTTCCCGCCTCACATGCTGCTTCCTGTCTGTCAGAAAGCTGGCGATCCACCGACAGAGGGGTTCAGGCACAGTCAACTAAGAAAGTTTGAAGTGTAGTAGCTCTGGCACAATGGTGTTGAATGCAGAGCTAAAATCAATAAAACAAAATCCTCGCATCGGTTCCTTGGCGGTCTAGGTGCTGGAGGATGAAGTACAGGCCCAAATTGACTGCGTCATCCACAGATCTATCGGCCCAATATGCAAAATGCAGATGGTCCAGCAGAGGGATTGTGATATTTTTCAGCTTGGACAGCACAAGCCTTTCAACGGTCTTCATGACTACAGAGGTCAGTGCGACAAGCCTGTAGTCTTAAAACCAGTAATCCTTACCTTTTGGGTACAGGGACAATAGTGGACACTTTGAAGCAGGCAGGGTCTGGTTAAAAATGAGTAATTGGGTGTGAAGTGGTGATTGGAGTGGGGTGGGTGTAGAAGGGCCCAGTCTTTGCAGACTGAGGTCAGGCCGTGAGTGGGTGTGAAGTGTTGGTTGGGGTGAGAAAGGGTCCACTCTTTTCATACTGGAGTCTTGCCTTAAGTAGGTGTGAAGTGATGAATTGGAAGGAGAGGGTGCAGGGTCCATTCTTTGCAGACTGGGGTCTGGCTGTGTTTGTTGGGGAAGGGGTAGCAGGGTTACGTTTCTGATTTTCAAACCTGCAGTAAAACTCTTTCAGGTCGTTCAAAGAGCGGGGGGCTTTCCACTTATAGCTGGTGATTTCTTGCATGCCCTTCCAAACTGAAGAAGAGTCATTAGCTGAGAACTTGCTCCTCAACTTCTCAGAGTACCTTTCCTTGGCAGCTCTGATTCCTCTTCTCAGCTCTTTTACGATTAGGCTATCTTTTAACTCTTTTAACGATTAGGCTATCGGCTTGACGCATATTTGCCCCGAACCACCTCCCATTGATCTCAAAATTGAAATGTTACATCTGTATATAATGATCCCATTAAAATGTGTATTTATGTCACAAACTATGGAATTCATATTTTTCAGTATTGTTATCAAGGAAAAGAAAGCAGTTCCAATTGTTTGATATTATTTGATATTGTTTAATATTATTCATATGGAGGAGAAAATATAATAGCTCTAAAACCTACCTTAATTTTGCACTCTCACTAAAGATAATCCCCTTTCCCTCTCCCCTCCCCCATCTCTCTCTCCGCTCCCTTCTCCTCTCCCTCTCCCCCTCTCACACCCCCCCCCCCCTCTTTCTTGCGGGGGTGGGGGCGAAGATGAAGGTGGCGCGGGCCCAGCGGGGGGGGGGGGGGGATGAAGGTGGCGTGGGCCCAACGGGGGTGGCATGGGCCCAGCAGGGGTGGCGTGGGCCCAGCAGGAGTGGCGTGGGCCCAGCGGGGTGTCGTGGACCCAGCAGGGGTGGCGTGGACCCAGCCGGGGGTGGCATGGGCCAAGTGGGGGTCAGCGAGGGTGGCGCAAACCCAGCGGGGGTCAGCGGGGGTGGCATGGGCCCAGCGGGGGGTGGCGTGGGCCCAGCGGGGGTGGCGTGGGCCCAGCGGGGGTGGCGTGGGACCCAGCGGGGGTGGCGTTGACCCAGCAGGGGTGGCGTGGGCCCAGCAGGGGTGGCGTGGGCCCAGCGGGGGTGGCGTGGGCCCAGCGGGGGTGGCGTGGACCCAGCGGGGGTCAGTGTGGAGGGAAGATGGCTTGGGCACTGGTGGCAGGGGGGAGGCGAGGGGATCGGGCTCCGCCACAGTGGCGTCTGGTGTTGGGGTTACAGCCGTTGGGTTCAGATTCAGCCACTCTTGCCCGACGACGGGAGAACAGAGAACTGGCCGTATCCAAAGTGGAAACGTTGATTTTTTATACCGATTTGTTTTTTTTGGTGATTTTTTCTCGGGGGGGGGGGGGGAAAGGGGGGGTGCGGTCGCACCCAACGCACCCCCCCTTCGGACGGCCATGTTGATTGATATTTAACAAAAGGAATCTAGGTAAAGGCTTAGTGCTAGGAGTGTAGGAGGAATAATGCAGCACTGAAATAGGTCCTATAATTGGCCATATCCACTCCAAATATCAAACACCACCTTTCTCCCCACCAGGGTGTAAACATATAGCCCTACAGTTGCTGTAACTGCCTTGGATACTGAACTTCAAGGCTCAGACCCACTTCCTCATGCAGTAAACTCTGTCTCTGGAGTAACTATAATGACAGCAATCGTGCGGGTTGTGTTTTAATGCAGTTCATAGAGTCATACAGCATAGAAACAGGTCCTTCAGCCCAACTCATCCATACCGACCAAAATACCCCATCTAAGCTTGTCCCATTTGCCTGTGTTTAGCCCATTTCCCTCTGAATCTTTTCTTTTGATGTACCTGTCCAAATGTCTTTTAATCCTGCTACAGCACTTGCCTCAGCTACCTCCTCTAGCAGCTCGTTCCATATACCCAATACTCTCTGTGTAAAAATGTTGTCCCTCAGGTTTCTATTAAATCTTTCCCCTTTCACTTTAACGTATGTCCTCTGGTTCTAGATTCCCCTGCCCTGGGTAAAATCCACCCTGCATTCATCCTGTCTATTCCCCTCATGATTTTATATTCCTCAGCCTCCTGCACTCCAGGGAATGAAGTCCTACCCTGCCCAATCTCTCCCAAGAGCTCAACCCCTCAAGTGCTGGCAGCATCTTCACAAATCTTATGATTTAAAGGTAATTTTACAGATTCGCTGAAAGAGTGTGGAAGACAGACACAAGATGCTACCTCGACAGATCATGCAGCATCTCTGGAGAATAGATGCTGCCTGACCTGCTGAGTTACTTCAGCATTTTTGCACATCTTCGGCATAAAGCAGCATCTGCAGTTCCTTCCTACACATTTACCCTGCGAGATTGTGTTGACTTGACACTGCAAACATTTATCTTACTAATAATGACAGAAATCATGTTCAAAACACATTAAAACTACAATATTCCCTGCAAAATGTCTTACCTTCTTCAGATATTAGAAAATAATTTCCTCCGAAGTTGGCTGCATCTTTTGAAATATTACAGGCCGCTAACTCTAAAAATAGAAGGCACAGTTTTATGCTATGTAAAAACATCATTAGATACATCATCAGCCATGATCATATTGAATGGCGGTGCAGGCTCGAAGGGCCGAATGGCCTACTCCTGCACCTAATTTCTATGTTTCTATGATACAACTTCGATAAGGCTGTGGTGTTCTGTAGCCGAGGTAAGATTAGGGCTGGGGCTGTCGGTTCAAGAACCAGATGGGTGTAAAAAAGTAGCTGTTCCTGAACCTGGTGGTGTGGGACTTCAGGCACATCTGTACCTCCTGCCTGACGATAGCAGTGAGAAGAGGACACAGCCCAGATGATGGGGATCCTTGATGATAGAAGCCGTCTTCTTGAGGCAACGCTTCATGTGGATGCTTTCGATGGTGGGGAGGGCTGTGCCCATGATGGACCGGGCTGACTACACCACTCTCTGGAGTCTCTGGTGTTTCCGTGCAATAGAAAAGGGCAGCACAGTGGCCCAATGGTTCCTTAGTTCTTGCCTCCTGTTGTTCCCCTGTTGTTGACCACATGATTGTTCCCTACACAAGGTCCTTCTCCCACGGACGCTGGTGGATTCCTTCACACAGCCCGGGCAGATATCACACCTATAGTCCTGGTGATGTACACGTGAAGGCCTACAAACTGCATTGACTGCACCCCATTGGAAATACTGTACACATCTGGGCTACAGATTAACTACCCCATTGGATTCGAACAACTAACAGCAACAGATCTTGTGCAAGGTGTGACCTCTGCATGTGACAGAGTTAACAGATACTTACCAAAAAAATCACAAGTGCTAGACTAACTCAGGGTCTGTGGTAGCATCTGTGGAGGGAATGCATGGGCAACGTCTTGGGTTACGGCCCGAAACGTTGCCTATTTCCTTCGCTCCATAGATGCTGCTGCACCCGCTGAGTTTCTCCAGCATTTTTGTGCACCTTCGATTTTCCAGCATCTGCAGTTCCTTCTTAAACAACGTGTTGGGTTGGTATGCTTCTTCACACTACGTAATTACCCAAGTAGTTTTCTTCACTTCCATTGTCATGTGCTCACCCTCCCAACCTGCATGAACTACCAGAACCACGTTGAACTCTCTATTTCCCTTCCACTCCTTTAGCTTTTTTCACGCATTGCCAGGGTTTTTTTTTGTGACAGTATGCATTGTTGCAGCATACCGGCACGTCTAAAAAGCTTGACTATTATTTTATTCTCTGGCCACATGAAACGCCTGTTTATTAATCGTGCATACCAGCAACTTATATTCTATTAAAAAAAAGCACTGCCCAATAGTCATTGTTTGTTCCCATCAATAATATTCCCCGACATCAACAAAATTATTCTGCAGGACCTCATGAGTCGAGTGAATTCTTCTAATTTAGAGACACGAGGAACTATAGTCACTGGTTTACAAAAATAGGCACAAACTGCTGGAGTAATTTAGCGGGTCAGGCAGGATCTCTGGGGAAGGCTAGGTGATGTTTCAGGTCACAACCCTTCTTCAGCCAGACTAGCTTTCGCCCCTTCCCATCCCCCATCACAATCAGTCTGAAGATGGGTCCTGACCAGAAACGTCATCACTCCATGTTGCTGCCTGACCTGCTGAGTTATTCCAGCATTTTGTGTCCCTTTTTCTTCTGATTTATCCTGGTTAATGCACAAATATATTATCCTTCAAGTGGTGCTTAACTGGGTTGGTGGGTAAAACAGGGCCATAACAACTCTTTTTGTTTGGATCAATGGTCAATAGAATCAATTGTGGCCCGAAGAATATGCAACAGGGTTGATTTTAATGACACAAAGAATCAGCTCTGCTAACTTTTGTGTCTCGTTCCCCACAACACCGTGAAAAGTACAACTGTATCTTCCAAAGTATGATAAGGACAGGGGAGAACCAAGAGCTATGGTACGGTAACAGTGGAGCAGTTACCCACCCATTCATTGCTGAAGACAGAAAACACAATGTCACCTTAACTTGGCTTCTTGTGAAGGAAGGTATGTGCCCTACCTTCTGCTTCCAATTTCTTCAATGCTTTTATCAGCTTTCCAATACTGTCGAAAGTGCCGGATAGGTTTATTTCTACAAAAAAAGTGAATTGCATAAACATGAAACAGTGTGAGTGCTTGTAGAAACTAGGAACTGCAGATGCTAGTTTACAAAAATACGTTGCATACTGCTGGAGTAACTCGGCGAGTCAGACAGGCTCCCTGAAGAACATGGATAGGTGATATTTCGAGTCAGGGCCAATCTTCAGACCACTTCAGTCTTCAGTGACTCGACTTAAAACGTCACCTATCCGTGGCCTGCCCCTTATTCTTAAACTGTGGCCACTGGTTCTGGACTCCACCAACATCGGGAACATGTTTCCTCCATTTAGCGTGTCCAATCCCTTAAAAATCTAATATGTTTCTATAAGATCCCCTCTCATCCTTCTAAATTCCAGTGAATACAAGCCCAGTCGCTCCATTCTTTCATTATATGACAGTCCCGCCATCCCGGGAATTAACCTGGTGAACCTATGCTGCACCCCCTCAATAGTAAAAATGTCCTTCCTCAAATTAGGAGACCAAAACTGCACACAATACTCCAGGTGTGGTCTCACCAGGGACCTGTACAACTGCAGAAAGACCTCTTTGTTCCTCTTCTCAACTCCTCTCATTGTAAAGGCCAACATGCCATTAACCTTCTTCACTGCCTGTTGTACCTGCATGCTTACTTTAAGTTACTGATGGACAAGGACACCCAGGTCTCGTTGTACTTCCCCTTTTCCTAACCTGACACCATTCAGATAATAATCTGCCTTCCCGTTCTTGCCACCAAAGTGGATAACCTAACATTTATCCACATTATACTGCATCTGCCATGCATCTGCCCACTCACCCAACCTGTCCAAGTCACCCTGCATACTTGTACGATCATGGATCACACTGCCACCCAGCTTTGTGTCATCTGCATATTTGCTAATGTTACTTTTGATTCCTTCATCTAAATCATGAATGTGTATTGTAAATAGCTGCAGTCCCAGCACCAAGCATTGCGGCACCCCACTAGTCGCTCACTGCCTGCCATTCTGAAAGGGACCCGTTAATCCCTACTCTGTTTCCTGTCTGCCAAACAAATTTTCTATCCGTGTCAATACCCTACCCCCAATACCATGTGCTCTAATTTTGCCCACTAATCTCGTGTGGAACATTATCAAAGACTTTCTGAAAGTCCAGATACACTACATCCACTGGCTCTCCCTTGTTCATTTTGTTACATCCTCAAAAAAATTCCAGAAGATTAATCAATCATAATTTCCCCTTCATAAATCCATGCTGACATGGACCGATCCTGTTACCGCTATTACATCTTTGATAATCGACTCCAGCATCTTCCCCGCCACCGATGTCAGGCTAACTGGTCTATAATTCCCTGTTTTCTCTCTCCCTCCTTTCTTGAAAAGTGGGAATAACATTAGCTACCTTCCAATCCACAGGAACTGATCCAAAATCGACAGAACATTGGAAAATTATTATCTAAATGGTGGCCGATTGGGAAAGGGGGAGATGCAGCGAGACCTGGGTGTCATGGTACACCAGTCATTGAAGGTAGGCATGCAGGTGCAGCAGGCAGTAAAGAAAGCGAATGGTATGTTAGCTTTCATTGCAAAAGGATTTGAGTATAGGAGCAGAGAGGTTCTACTGCAGTTGTACAGGGTCTTGGTGAGACCACACCTGGAGTATTGCGTACAGTTTTGGTCTCCAAATCTGAGGAAGGACATTATTGCCATAGAGGGAGTGCAGAGACGGTTCACCAGACTGATTCCTGGGATGTCAGGACTGTCTTATGAAGAAAGACTGGATAGACTTGGTTTATACTCTCTAGAATTTAGAAGATTGAGAGGGGATCTTATAGAAACTTACAAAATTCTTAAGGGGTTGGACAGGCTAGATGCAGGAAGATTGTTCCCGATGTTAGGGAAGTCCAGGACAAGGGGTCACAGCTTAAGGATAAAGGGGAAATCCTTTAAAACCGAGATGAGAAGAACTTTTTTCACGCAGAGAGTGGTGAATCTCTGGAACTCTCTGCCACAGAGGGTAGTTGAGGCCACTTCATTGGCTATATTTAAGAGGGAGTTAGATGTGGCCCTTGTGGCTAAGGGGATCAGGGGGTATGGAGAGAAGGCAGGTACGGGATACTGAGTTGGATGATCAGCCATGATCATATTGAATGGCGGTGCAGGCTCGAAGGGCCGAATGGCCTACTCCTGCACCTAATTTCTATGTTTCTATGTTAAAATGATCACCAATAATGGTGTTTATGGAACTACAGGATATGCAGGGAATGGAGAGATATGGATCACATGTAGGCAGATAAGAGTTGGTCATGGCATAATGTTCAGCACAGGCATTGTGGGCCGAAGGGCCTGTTCTGTGCTGTACTATACTGTTCTGTGATCTTTGTAAAATTAGTATCACTGCTTATTACTTATTGGCCAGGGGAAATGAGTGCATCCAAGTACAGAGATTAATGTCCCTGCAAGGGGTCACTGACCATCCCTGGCACTGTGGGGTCAGCCCCGGGTTTGGTGTCAGTAGTATGTGTAAATGGCTGGGAGGGAGTACTGGAGTCTGGGGTATCCGGGACGTCTGAAATTGCAGGAATAGAGCAATCAGAGGTTGGGAAAATCCAACTGTATGTAGGCATCCAAGTACAATAATTCTTAACCATCAAGATCCAAATTGCAAGTCAAAAAATAACAGTGCATCAAAGCAAAATACCACAGATGTGGAAATCTGAAATATTTTCATCCAGTTCCACTGGTTCTTTGGGTCACTTAATCTCGCCTGCCCCCCAACTTCTATCCTTCCATTCCCCTCCCTGCCTCCACCTTGAATCTTGTTTGTCTTCCAAATGCTTTATTGTTCTTATCAAAGGTCGTTGGCCCAAAATGTGAACACTGTTTGCCTCTCTGCAGTTGTTGCCTGACCAGCTGAGTATTTCCAGCATTTTCCAGGTTTTTTTCCAGTTTTCCAGCATCCATTGTATTTTGCTGTTATTAACTTGAAATCAGCGATTGACGGCTTTTTGCTAAGCAAGAGGGTGGCTATCTCGTCAAGTGTGATGTGTTGCACTTTGGATTGCCAACTCAGAGCTGGGATAACAGTAAATGGTTGCCCTGGAGTGTGTTGCAGACCAGAGAGAACTAGGAGCTGAGTTGCAGAACAGAGGGTATGGTATGGACAGATATGTGACTATTTGTCACATAGGTACAGTGAAATACAATTTTTTAATACAGTTCAGTACAAGTATCACTATGCATAAGCACTTGGATACATCTTAGATAGGCATCTAAGCACGAGTGTATAGCAGTAGTACACAGAGGCAGTATACAGAGTCGCCAGTTTTTGCTGCCACTGGCAAGCCACTAGGCGGGAACTGGGAGTACAGGAGCACAGTTTCCTAAAAGTGATGAGCTTGGAGGACAGCGTGGTGAAGAAGGCGTTTGGCACGCTTGCCTTCATTGGGAAGTGTATTGAATGCAAAGGTTAGAACATCATGATGCAGCTGTACAAATCGATGGTGAGGCCACACTTGGAGAACTGGTCACCAGCTTTAAGAAGGAGGTCATCAAGTTGGAATGGGTTCAGAAGAGGTTCACCAGGATGTTACCTGGGCTTGGGCCATAGGAGTAGATTGGATAGGCTGTTTTTTTCCCCCCAAGGAGACTGAGGGGTGACCTCAGTTCATAAGTGATAGGAGAAGAAATTGCCCATTCTGCCCATCAAAGCTACACCATGCAATCATGGCTGTTCTATCACTCTCCCTCGCCCCCATTCTCCTGCCTTCTCCCCATGACTCCTGACACCCATACTAATCATGGCTGTTGCCTGTGTGGTTTGTACATTCTCCCTGTGACCACTTGGATTTCCTCCAGGTGTTCCGATTTCTTCCCGCATCCCAAAGACGTTTGGGTTTGTCGGTTAATTGGCCCTCTGTCAATTGCCCCTCATTTGCAGGGAGTGGGTGAGAAAGTGGGATAACTTGGTAGTAGTGTGAACAAATGATCGATGGTCAGCGTGAACTCAGTGGGCCGAAGGGCCCGTTCCCATGCTGTATTTCTAAACTAAACATTTATGTATCTGAGAGTACGTTGATTTTCTACGTGAAGTCCCTTCATTCTGCACTGACCATCAACCACCCATTTACAAAATTCCCACATTGTTCCCATTCTCCCTCTATTCTATCTACCCCCGATCACAGATTCAACAACACACTGGAGACAATTTGCAGTGCGCCTAACCTCTTAACCTGAGTTTCATAAGGATATGGGAGGAAGCTAGTACCCCCAGAGGAAATCCACGCGGTACAGGGAGAACGTGCAAACTCCACACAGATGGCACTGGAGGTCAGGATCGAACCCAGATCTCTGGAGCTGTGAGGTAGCAGCTCTACCCGCTGCACCACTGTGCCGCCTTCTAGAAAGGGCCAAATCTGACTTGCTTTTAATTGGAAGGTTAGGTGAAAGTATTTCCTCTTGTGAGGAACCCAACTCATTTAATTATAGTGAAAACGTATTTTTATAGGGAATTGCAGTTTCTCTAAAATTGTACTTGCTGCATTTTTCCTTTAAATTGTTAATGACTGATCAAATTTAGAGGAAAGTATTGACCTATTAAGTCTAACCCTGCCCTTATCATTGAGAAATGTAACCTGAACTTAAGATGCATTAGAGCATTCTTCAAGTCTAGGTCAATGTTATCTCCAAGGTAACAGCAGCATTTTCCCAATAACGTACCAATGTCAAATTCAACAAACAACAGACATTTCTAAAAGGTGGTGTGATATAAATTAGCAGTGACATTAAAAATGTCAGTCTTAATTCTCAAAATGCACCACTGATTTGCTCAACAACCTACTAACATTGCATGCAAGGATGCATCAGTACTATCCTAATAGTTTATCGGAATACCTGAGGATGGATCTATGTTAATGTCATAATCAGTATGAGCCATTAATAAAAATGCTTCAGTCTTGTGTTATGTCCATTTTATCCTGAGAAAGCATTTGTGCTTCAAACTGGAATTTAACAGCATTACATCAGTCTAATCCATAAGAAAGCATCATCATTAACCACAAGTGTTTCCTCGTGGGAGAAACAAACTAATTTAATCATTGCGGAAATGTATTTTTATCAAGTTTCAAATCAAGTTTCTCCTAAAATTGAACTTACTGCATTTTTCATTTAAATTGTTGATGATATCTTGTAGCTCCTTTTTTGAACTGTTCTTATTTGCAGTGCCCAAGTTATTTTCTTCATCTATATCTGCACACAAAACATAAATCATTAAATATTTTTCTGGAATTTTCCAGCTGGCTGATGCTGACATAGAGATATGAATGGAAGGGAGACAAAAATGCTGGAGAAACTCAGCGGGTGAGGCAGCATGTATGGAGAGAAGTAATAGGCGACGTTTCGGGTCGAGACCCTACTTCAGACTGATGTCGGGGGGGGGGGAAAGAAAGGAAGAGGCGGAGACAGTAGGCTTGGGGGAGAGCTGGGGAAGGGGGAGGGGAAGGAGAGAGAAAGCAAGAACTATCTGAAATTAGTGAAGTCAATGTTCATACCGCTGGGGTGTAAACTACCCAAGCAAAATATGAGGTGCTGTTCCTCCAATTTGCGCTGGGCCTCACTCTGGCAATGGAGAAGGCCCAGAACAGAAAGGTCAGATTAGGAATGGGAGGGTGAGTTGAAGTACTGAGCCACCGGGAGATCCATAGATGCTGCTTCACCCGCTGAGTTGCTCCAGCATTTCTGTCTACCTTTGATTTTTCCAGCATCTGCAGTTCGTTCTTAAACAGAGATATGAATGGAGGTGTCTGCAAACTATATGGTTATGTGGAAGGCAAACACTCCTTCCATCTCCACTAGAAAATACCAACGTAAACCCTACATCAGTCTTATGCTAGGAATGTAGGTATAGATCCACCACCAATTTTCCAGCACCTTTGGTTACAGAGCCTTTTTGGATTACAGGTGCACAACCTTTTATCCGGTGTTCCGGAAACCGAAAAACTCCGAAACCCGGCCATTTTTTCCAGGATGTCGTCTGCACACCAAAGCTCGCGTTTGGCGCCAAACTTGACCCGAAACGACCCACGGTCAACCCAGGTCTGTACTACTGTAGCGGCTGCCTCCTCCCTGGAGACCGGGGAGACACTTAAACATCTGTAAATCATTGCTTAAATGTTAGTCAGTTAGTTTGGAGGACTTTTATGTGAGGGGGGGGGGGGGGGGGGGGGGGGGGGGGGGGGGGGGTTGAAGGGGTAAACTTTAATTCTTAGTCCCCTACCTGGTCGGAGAGGCGGGGAGCGGTCAATGCCTTACCGGGTCGCCGTGCAGTAAGCTCCGCAGCGCTGTGGCCGCCAACTCCTAGCTGGGGCTGCGCCGGTTGTAGCTCCGACCCCGGCAACTCTACCCCTGGCTGCGAGGCTCCGCAAATGTTGGGAGTCGGCGGCGTCGCAGCGCTGGGATACCAGCGGGAAGCGGGCAATGCCTTACCGGGTCGCTGTGCGGTAAGCTCCAGGGCGCTGAGGCCGCCTTCTCCCAACGTTCGCGGAGCTGGGGGCTGCGGGCGGCGCTGGATTTGGAGCGCCGCGCAGCCAGGGGTCGAGTTGCCGGGGTCGGAGCTACAACCGGCGCCGCCCGCGGCCGGACGGAGCCCCCAGCTCCGCGATGTCGGGAGTCGCCGACCAGGTAGGGGACTAAGAATTAAAGTTTACCCCTTCACCCACCCACCCCACCACCACCACCACATAAAATCCCTCCAAACTAACTGACTAACATTTATGCAATGATTTACAATGATTCCCCGGTCTCCGGGGAGGAGGCAGTCGCTCCAGACTTTTCAAGCCGCCCGCGCTACCTACCTAATCTACGCTAAAAATCTTCCATTCGGAAATCCGAAAATGTCCGAAATCCGACAAGTGTCTGGTCCCAAGGCTTTCGGATAAAAGGTTGTGCACCTGTATCTGTTTTGCCAGATCATGAGGTCACGGCCTCAGAGGAGTCCAAGGGTACCAAAACAGTCCACCTAGCCCTATCTCGGCCCGCAAAGTTGGCCTCGGAAGTTGACCATGGGAACGGATCTGCCGACTACAGCCAGGCTGGAGGTCCACAGAGATTGGTACAGAATTTTTTCTGATTTGAGACACTCCAATTCAAGAATTCTGTATGTTTCAGTCACTAACCTAGAAATTCATTTACTCTCAAATTGGACTTCCTGTCCTCATCTTCATAAACAAATGTATGGGACATTTTTTTTTTTTTTTAATTCCTGCGTTCACAACTTGTTGTGGAGATATCACACAAACCAGCTTTTCCCACTAACTCTACACCTCACTGCCTCAGGAAATCAGCTAACCTAATTAAGGACCATTCACACCTCGGTAATTCCCTCCTCACCGCTCTCCCATCAGGTACAATAAGCAAAAGCTTAATGGCACATTGGTGCAGTGGTAGAGTTGCTGCCTTACAGCATCAGAGACCTGGGTTCGATCCTGACTACGGGTGCTGTCTGTATGGAGTTCGTACATTCTCCCTGTGACCGCATAGATTTTCTCCGGGTGCTCCGTTTTCCCCCCACACTTCAAAGGTGTACAG
Source organism: Leucoraja erinaceus (assembly GCF_028641065.1). Taxonomy (NCBI): domain Eukaryota; kingdom Metazoa; phylum Chordata; class Chondrichthyes; order Rajiformes; family Rajidae; genus Leucoraja; species Leucoraja erinaceus. Next base: position 38,644,817 of record NC_073388.1, read on the forward strand.
GTTTGTAGGTTAATTGGCTGTGGTAAATTTGTAAGTTGGCCTTAGTGTGTAGGACAATGCTGGTGTGTGTGGTGATCATTTGTCGGTGCAGACTCAATGGGCCGAAGGGCTTGTTTCCGTGCTGTATCTGAGTCTAAAGTAAAGTACGAAGAGATTCAAGCAAAGCTTCTTCCTTGCAGTTTTCAGACATTAATGGACCTTTCATACCTCTTGGGCTGCAATGTGAAGTTGGGTAGTATCACTGGTAACCTGTATGTCTCTCACAAACTCAATGCATTTGAGGCTCACTTTGAATAAGTTGGTGGAATGACGTCAGCTGACCCGACAGTTTTGGGTGTGCCTGTCCCTTGGTCATTGTCGTAGATGTCAGAGTGACCATCTTGGGAGTGAGTTACTCTAACCCTGTTATTGTCACCAGGGACGGACACCTAAAGTTAAGAATGCACCAGAATGCTCTTCAAGTCTATGTCAATGTTATCCTCAAGGTATCACCAACATTTATCCCAGTAATACATTAATGTTTTGGCAATAATGTACCGATGCCAAATTCAGAATACATTTATAAAATAAGGCATTTCTCTTGAAATAGATTAACAGTGATCTTAAGAATGTTCAGTGTCAATTCCTAAAATATACCATGGATTTGCTCAACAACTCATCAATATTGTCTGCAAGGATGCACTAGTGCTATCCCAATAATTCATCAGCCTCATTCCTACGCATGTATCTTTGTTAATGTCAAAATCAGCACGATCCATCAATAAAAATTGCCTCAGTGTTGTCATATACGTCAATGTTATCCGTAAGAAGTATTTGCAGTTCCCATTGGAATATATCAGCATTACTGATAAAACAACATCGATATAATCCACAGGAATGCATCAGCATTATCTACAGAACGCATTACTGTATCAGCAACTTCATCAATAATACATCATCATTTGCAGCACTTCATCCATATTTCATCAAAATTACATTGTGGACTCATTGGGGACTACAGAAGGTCTAGGAGCTGCACGCACACCCCCATCCACATGAATGGGACGGAGGTGGAACGTGTTTCCAGCATCAGGTTCCTGGGGGTCAACATCTCTGATGACCTCTCTTGGACCCACAATATCTCAACGCTGACCAAGAAGGCTCACCAGCGTCTCTTCTTCCTGAGGAGATAAAAGAAGGTCCATCTGTCTCCTCAGATTCTGGTGAACTTCTACCGCTGCGCCATCAAGAGCATCCTTACTAACTGTATCACAGTAATGGTATGGCAACTGTTCTGTCTCCGACCGGAAAGCACTGAAGAGGGTGGTGAAAACTGCCCAACGCATCACCGGTTCCTCACTCCCCTCCAATGAGTCTGTCCAGAGCAAGCGATGTCTGCGAAGGGGGCGCAGCATCGTCAAAGACTGCTCTCAACCCAGCCACAGACTGCTTGCCCTCCTCCCATCTGGGAGGCCCTACCTGTCTCTCCATTAGCAGGTTCAGGAACAGTTTCTTCCCTGCGGCTGTTACCCTACTTAACTCTGCACCGGAGGTTGCAGGTGGTTGCTGGAGGTTGCAGGTAGTGGAAGCAGGTAGGAAGACTGACAAAAACCTCCGGGAACCGCACGGAAACCTTGGGTGGGGCGCAAAGTCTCCAGAGGTTTAGGTTTCCTAAGTGGGACAGGGGCATAACTCTCCGACTCAGAGACGTGACTTGCTATCACTGAACTACATCTGGCATGCACAGGCAATTAAGAAAGCACAGATGATCATTATCTTGGGCCATTGCAACAGGTCTAAATGCCTCTTAAATGTTGTTATAGTACCCACCTCTACTGGCATCACAGCCATATACTCACCACCTTCTGAGTGAAAATGTTGCCCTCGGGTACCAATGAAATCTTTCCCCTCTCACCTTAAACCTTTCTCCTGTTTCTTGATTCCCCTCCTCTGGGTAAAAGACTCTGTGCATTCGCCCTATTTATTTGCCTTATGATTTTATACACCTCTTATAAAATCATCCCTCAGTCCCGAATCTCCTGATCTCCTCAACATCTTCGAATCTATTCACCACACCTTTTGATATATTCTACAGCTGAGCTTTCAGAATTCATGGGTTATGATGTTTAAAAGATGTAGAATTCTCTCTGAAATTCATAGCATTATTGACTGTTGATGTAGGAAAACTTTATGTTGTAAAATAAATTTGATAATTTGGATGCCCATCATTCCAAAGCAGATTCCCATCATTCCGTAGAGATGTAATTTTCAAAACCTACACTTTTGTTAGTATTAAATATGAGGAACAGCACCTCAAATCGGCTTGGGTAGCTTTCAACCCAACAGTGAAAACACTGGACTCCCCAATTTTAATCAACACCCTTCCTTCCCCATCTCTCTGACCCACCATTTTGCCCGCCCGCCACCCCCATCTATATCCTTCCATCTGGCTTAACATTTGACTTCTCTCCTTATCTAACAACCCTTAACTTTATTTTCAGCTTGAGCCTTTGTCCACCCATCTGCCAATTAAACGCCCTCACCTGTATCCACCTATCACTTGCCCTGCTTTGTCCCACCCACTTCTCTTCCACCTTCAGTTTCAGTTCCACTCGCACTATTCTACACACTAAGGGAAATTAACTGAAGCCAATTCACAAATTCACACGTTTTTGGAACGCAGGAGGAAACCCAGGCAGTCACAGGGAGACTGTGCAAACTCCATGCAGACAGCACCCATAGTCATAGTCTGAAGAAGGGTCACAACGCGAAGCATCACCCATTCCTTCTCTCCAGAGATGCTGCCTGTCCCGTTGAGTTACTCCAGCATTTTGTGTCTACCTTTGATTTAAACCAGCGTCTACAGTTCTTTCTTACCCATAGTCAGGATCGTACTTGAGTCTCTGGCACTGGAAGGCAGCAGCTCTATCACTGCGCCACTGTGAGGGCCCCAATCTGTTACATATTTGGAGTATTCAACCACAAATATAAAATAGTCCAGATATCACACTTACTTTTATACATGACAGTACAAAATTAGACCAGCCTCTGAACTCAATCTCATTACATCCATGTACTGTGACTCCTTGACTAGATGACTTTGTCATTTTATATGGTTTCATTTTCAAATTATTCCCACGTTACTTTGATAATCATCTTGGTGACACATGCATAACAGGTTCTCATATCTTTTCATGGCAATGCACTCAACTCACTTTCAACAAGTTTCAACAAGATTTTAGAATACAGTCTGTAAATAATGAGAATGTGATTTGGGCAGGAGCTTGAGAAATTGAGGAGTGCTAGAGGAATTACTGGTAGGGCGAGTGGTGCCGAGAGTATAAATGTAAGTAGATGGATCTACGTATTGGGGAGATAGTCATTAAAAAAAGGTATGGATAGGAATGGTTTAGAAAGATGTGGGCCAAACATGGTCAAATGGGACAAGCTTTGATCGGGCAGTTTTGTTGGCATGGACAAGTTAGGCCGATGGGCCTGTTTTGTGCTGTATGACTCTGGTTTGAGGCAGGACTTTGGTGAGACCACATCTGGAGTACTGTGCACTGTTTGGTTTCTCTCTTTACAGAAGTATGTGATTGTATTGAAAGCGTTTTTTTTTAACTCTTCAGGATCTGGGTATCACTGGCAAGATCAGCATTTGCTGTATGATTGAAAAGTCTGCTCAAGGTTAAGGAAGTGTCTGTATGTGTCCCCGCTTAGCTAGTCAAGCAGGCAAGAAAGGCAAGAAAATGGCTTCTGTGGTTCATAGGTTCTGGTAGGAATGAAGAAAGGTGGATTTTAGAAACATTGAAGAGCGAAAATTATAATTTGGAAGTTTCACCGGTTAAGCTCTGGAGAACCTCTAATTGAAACAAAACTGAAGGACTACATGTCAGCACCATTCACAGAGGTGAATGCTCCCAATGCTATTTGTGGTTCACGAGTTGAATGTTTGTTAAGAACAAATGCACAACCAAATCCTAATTGGGAATACAAGGAACTGCAGATTCCTGAATCTTGAGCAAAATACAAAGTGTTGGAGGAACTCAGCTGACCAGTCAGCATCTGTGGAAGGAATAGGCAGATATGTTGGAACTGATTGGAGTAGGAGAAAGAAAGTTGGAAAAGAGAGCTGGAAAAATGGTCTAAGTTCCAGTTTTCCTCCTACTCCAATCAGTGTTGGTCCCATGCAAATCATCGTCTGTCCATTCCCTCCACAGCTGCTGCGTGACATGCTGTGTTTCTCCAGCATTGTGTTTTGACTAAACCATAGATGCTCCTTTGTTGATGTTCGCTTCTGGTTATTCAAACAATACCCTCATTTCAAGCAAGGAAATAACCAATTTACATTTTAAATTAGTTATACAGGTGCACAACCTTTTATCCGAAAGCCTTGGGACCAGACACTTTTCGTAATTCAGAATTTGTCGGTCTTCGGAATGGAAATTTTTTAGCGTAGATTTTAATGGCTGGCTAAATGGTAGAGTGCTCGGCTCATATCCGCAAGGTCGCGAGTTTGCGCCTTGATCCCGGCAGTTACTCGGTCGCGAGTTTGAGTCTTCAATGTAGTTTTTTTCTTGCAGAATAAATGTTTGTATGAAATGCAGTGTAGGAGAGGTGTACTGACTGTGTGGGCAGAACTTTGGAAGTGATTGCCCACCAGTCTAAAAAGCCGCTGTGTCTCCCTGTCCCTGGGATAGTAGGGGGCGATCAAACAGCACAATACCCCCCTCCCCCTCCAACTCCAGAGGAATCCGCTCCCCGATGGGCCGCTACGGCGACAAGTGGCAGTTTGCCCACAGCCCGAGCTGCGCCACCCCAAGAACACCTTGCACACCATCAGCTTCTGCCCCTACGTGTTCCCCTGGAGTTGGAGCGGGGCTGGGCTGGAGTTGCTGCTGGCTGTGGGTCTCTGGGATCTCCGTGCTTGCAGTGGGCCTGGGGGTCGCTGTCCCGTTGGTCCTGACGTCTCCGGCCACCCCCCTGGACTGGAGCTGAGACTGGGAACTGTACCGCCCTTGCCCCCTCCCTCTGCAACTGCAAACAACCCCACTCTCCTGCAAGGGCGGTACAGTTCCCGGAGGGTAGCAGGTGGCCGGAGACGTCAGGACCAACAGGAACCCGCTCCCCGATGGGCCCCTACGACGCCCCGAGCTGCGCCCCGTCATCCGCAACCCAGGTTCCTCTGTAGTTGGAGCGGGGCTGGGCTGGGCTGGGCTGCTGTTGGCTGTGGGTCTCTGGGTTCTCCGTGCTTGCAGTGGTCGACGTCCAATTGGTCCCGACGTCTCCGGTGACTGCACTGTATGCTACCATCGCCGACATGAAGACAGTGCAAAGTCCCCGCGCCGGTGCACTGAGCGGGGAGCTGGAGAGGGGAGGGATGGGGTCACACACATGGCCGGGAAGCAGAGGGGTGTAGGTGGGGTGAAATTGAAGGGAGCGACAATCTGCTGCTGCCTGCACGCTGAGTTGAGAAGTTCCCACGCAAGACTCATGATACACTGTGTATCGTGAGTCTACCGTGGGAACGTTTTAACTCAGCGGGCAGGTAGCAGCATATTGTCAATTATTAACCCTCCCGCGCAATATACCCTCACCTTCTCTTTTATGAATGGGGATTTAGTTCCCCTTTCTTCGAGGACCGACCGGAGGTTCCGCTGTCACCTCTGCGGGCCGCCCTCGGTGAACGTTTTCAAGGACCTTTCTTCAAGGACCGAAAAAATGTCGCTATTCGGAGGTTTTCGTTATTTGGATCTTCGGATAAAAGGTTGTGCACCTGTAGCTGTCTTTCCCATCGGGCAGAAGATACAAAAGCTTGAAAACACGCACTGCCAGATTTAGAAACAGCTTCTTCCCTGCTGTTATCGGACTAATGAATGTTCCTTCTGTAAGCTAAGGATGTAGTCCCGATGTACCCCATTGTGGCTTTTGCACTTTTTTAAATTTCTTCACTTTCTTTGTAGCTGTAACACTATATTCTGCACTCTGGTTATTTTATCTTTGCACTACATGTTGTACTTACAGTAGGCAGGGCTTGATTATACTTACGTGTAGCAGGGCTTGAAATTAACAGTTGCCCGGTTGCCAATGGCCACCTAAAGTCCCGCCGGGCAACCTAAAAGCCGTGCCATTTTGCCCGGCTTTCCAAGCACCCGGGACACCTACCGTTCAACTCTCTATCTCTCCCCTCTCTCTCTATTACTCTCCGTCTCCGCCCACCATCCATCTCCAGGTCGCCGGGTCTCCGCTCTCTGGCTGCTCCTCATCTGCCGGCACGGCCAACCGCCTTGCACATGCGCACTGCCGCGGCCAGCACATCCTCCCCCTGCACAAGCGCACAACCAATCAGCACATCATCGGCAACTGGTCAGCGGCGGGTACTTTCTCCCTACCTTTGCATTGTGGGAGATCTGGCCGCATTGCTATCCGGTCACCGCGACCGCTGAAACCCAACGCAGAATCACTCCCTGGAGTAACTCTTGCTTCTTGGTTTCCTGGTCCTCCAAAAATATTCCAATGGAAATTAAACTGGAGTTGGTGGAGGATGGGCTTAAGCAAAAAAGGGTTCTTGGGGAAAAAAGAGCTACCTTAAATTTACTTGCGTCTGGTTGGGTAACTATGGTAAGGTGAAGACTATTCCATGCTTTTATTGTGCGGGGGAACTCCATGGAGCAGCCAGCAACTCTATATAGAAGAAATTGGGTGACGTTTTGAGTGGACTCCCTCTCGTTTAGTGTTTTTAGTTTAATTTAAAGATACAGTGCGGAAACAGGCCCTTCGGCCCACCAAGTCCACACCGACCACCCGTACACTAGTTCTATTCCACACATTAACGACGTAAGCCAAGAGTCAAGTGATTTATTCTCTTACATAGAAACATAGAAATTAGGTGCAGGAGTAGGCCATTCGGCCCTTCGAGCCTGCACCGCCATTCAATATGATCATGGCTGATCATCCAACTCAGTATCCCGCACCTGCCTTCTCTCCATACCCTCTGATCCCCTTAGCCACAAGGGCCACATCTAACTCCCTCTTAAATATAGCCAATGAACTGGCCTCAACTACCTTACGTCCCAGTTAGAACAATGAAATCCTTACTTGCAGCAGCACAACAGAATATGCAAACATAGTACTCTGTAAACAATGTTATAAACGAGAAAAAAAACAGTGTACATTTATATAGGATTATATAACTATATATATATATACGTGTGTGTATGTATAACTAGCACCATCTCCCCTTGAGTCTTTAGTCAACAGGAGGCAAGGCGAACCCTACATGACCATTTAGACTTATAGACTCATACACGGAAGCAGGTGATTCAGCCCAACTTATCCATGTCAACCAAGATCCATAAGCTAGTCCCACTTGCCCCTGTTTGGTCCATATCCCTCCAAATCATTCCTATTCATGTACCTGTCCAAGTGTCTCTTAAATGCTAAATGTACCTGCCACAACTACCTCCTCGGGCAATTCATTCTATATATCCACCCACCATTGGGTGAAGGTGCCCACAGGCCTTTCCTATTAAATTTGAAAATTTAGAATCCTACCTAACCTTTCCAGATAAGAATCTATCATATTCCTATTAAATCCTTCCCCCCAGAAAAGCGAAAAAGGTTTCTCTTCTTATTAAATCTTTCCCTCTCACATTACACGTTTGTCCTATGGTTCCCCCTACCCTGAGGAAAAGACATCTTATCCATTCTCCCCAGTAGCTACATTCCTGTCCCAATGCCTTACCAGGAGATAACGTGTAGTTTTCAATGAGGACGATGGGCTTTGCTTCCACATGGTACATCGGCGAGGTACGGGCCAACTCTGCAGGGACAATGAGAGGGGAACAGGACTCAGGGTAAATTGGCAATGGAGATGGAGATGGAGATGGAGATGGGAGGGTGGGATGGGTTGGCGTGAGATGGAGGGTCTTTGCTGTAAGTGCGGGTGGGGACGGGGGTTCTTTGCTCCGTGTGGGTATTTGCTTAGGGCGAGGATGGGTGGAAGTGGGGAGAGGTGGGGATGGGCGTCTCTGCTCAGGCGATGGAGGAGAGGAGTTGGGTGGCGTGGGGAGGTCTTTGCTCCAGGCGATGCTGGGGTGGGGATGGGGATGCGCTGACTTACGTGCTGGTGCAGTGCCATGGCGGGCTTGAGCGCTGGCGGAGCGCAGGGTAGACACTGTGCCGAGCAGGAGAGAGGTGAGCAGGAGCGGCCGCACAAGCATGGGGGCAGCCACCGGCGCCGCCGCGCCCGCGCCGCTCAATGTGGCCCCCGAGCGTCTGTCGCCGCCGCCCGGCAACGCCCTTTGTGACGCCGCGGCACCGTGGGGTCCGACGGAACGGCCGGAGTCGCCCTGGGCTCGGCCGCAGGGTCAGGGGCAAGACTCTCTCTACCGGTGGGTCAATGGCCACTGGGAGGGTCAGTGGGGCAAGACTCTCCCCGGGGGTCATTATGGTCAATAGGTGGGTCAGGGGCAAGACTCTCCCCGTGGGTCAATGGTCAATAGGTGGGTCAGGGGCAAGGTGGGTCAATGGTCAATGAGTGGTCCAGGGGCAAGACTCTCCCCGGGGGTCATTATGGTCAATAGGTGGGTCAGGGGCAAGACTCTCCCCGTGGGTCAATGGTCAATAGGTGGGTCAGGGGCAAGACTCTCTCTACCGGTGGGTCAATGGTCAATGAGTGGTCCAGGGGCAAGACTCTCTCTACCCGTGGGTCAATGGTCAATGGGAGGGTCAGTCCGGCAAGACTCCGTGGGTCAATGGCATAATTTCCCCGTGGATCAATGGGTGGGTCAGGAGGGCAAGGACTCCCCCGTGGGTCATTATGGTCAATGGGTGGGTCAGTAGTATCACCTCCCCGTGGGCCAGTGGTCAGTGGGATCATCTCCCCAATAGTCAGTGGTCAATGGGAGGGTCAGGATGGGCAAGGACTCTCCCCGTGGGTCAGTGGAAGGACCTTGGGTATCACCTCTCCATTTGATCATGAGCATTACCTCCTCGTGGGTTCATGGTCAATGGGAGAGTCAGGGCCATCATCTCCCTATGGGCCATTAAGCAATGGGCTCTCTCAGTGCAGATCAAAATTCCTAGGTTGCAGTATAGCAGAAGGCCAGCGTGTTGGCCTGTGACCTGACCAAACATCAATCGCTCAGTCAACATCACGCAGATTATCTAAGAGAATACACTGAGTGCTGAAGTAACTCATCGGGTAAGGCAGCATCGCTGGAGAACATGAATAGGTGACATTTTGGGTTAGACCCTGCTTCAGCCAATCGCGTATCCTCGTTCTCCAGAAATTCTGCCTACCTGCTGAATTACTCCAGCACGTTGTGGCTTCTCTTGTAAATCAACATCTGCAATTCTTTGTTTCTTACATTTCACAGATTTTCTAGTCTGAAGAGTCTCAACCCAAAATATTGCCTGTCCATTCCCTCCGCGGATGCTGCCTGACTTGCTTAGTCACTCCAGCACGTTGTATTTTGCGCACAGAATATCTTATCATTATCGGGTGAAATTGTGCAAGTTAGTCGTGTTCCTCCACTACAAAATATTTACCCTGCTGCTTATCATAACTTTGATTAGTCTGCAAGAAAGGGAGATTGGACAAACGTAGATTGAAGTTTTTGCCCCCTATTAATCTGGTGGGCAGACTAACATTTCAGAAAACATTTTCTATTGGGGTGAAAATAACTTAAATTTCTTATTGCTAACAATGTCAAGTTAACCCACTTGTACTTCTTGCAACAGCCGTTTTCTTACTGGTACGCCACACTGTCTTCCACTCACCTCTAACATTTCCGAAGGTTGAGAGAGGGGATAGAGTCGTAGAGGTGTACAGTACTGGCTGGATTTAGATGAAGAGAGGCCCTAAGCTATTTCACTTGTGAGCCCCCCTCCCAATCCCCCACCCCCACGACTAGAGGACCATGACTACCCGACAGTGACAGTGTGACACTTTTTTGATCCTACTGTATGTTGTCATTAAACAGTTGGTTTTAACATACATATTGGAATCACCGCGGAGCAGGCGATGCCTTACCTGGATCGCCGTTTGAAGCTTTGGAGTGTTGGGCCTGCTGCTTCAACATCAGAGCTGTGGTTTGTGGAGCTCCCAGCCTCGAGCCGCGCTGATTTCAACATTGTGGAGCCCTGGGATCCCTTTGCCAAGGACTGCCAGCGTGAATCTCCGCCCAGCTCAGCCTGTGTACTTCGGGAGCCGCGGTCTCCGGTGGGAAGTGGCCGATTCGGAGGTCCAAGCCGCTGAGAATGTTCTTCCGTTCCGACGTCGGATGGTGACTCCCAAATTTCATTGTACCAATTGATGCATGGGACAATAAGTGCCTCTTGAATTGAATGTGGAATATTAAGAAATAAAGAAACTACAAATACACTAAGAGCAAAAATGTTTTTTTCTCGCCTACTTCATAGCAAAATCATCCAGAAGTTCACCAAGATCTGTTTGTCTAAGTTTGTCACTTTCAATGCACAGAATGCTCAGTGCAAACAACCTCTCTTGAGACATTGTGGACCTTAATTCATTTTAAATTCTTTTGAGTCTTGAAAAAGACCTCTCTCGCGAGCAGTTGGTGACCATTAAACTAAGAAACAGCCGCAAGATTGCTTCCACATTAGGGAACGCCATCTGAATTGTTCCCTTGTATATTATTTGATAACGGTCTGTATGAGACAGAGAGTGTTCTTCTGTATGCCTATGGCTTTGTCTCACGTACAAGTGAAAGTGCAAAAATTCATCAGTAGGTTTCAGGTCAACATCTTCTGGGTATGCTTCCATCAACAGTTCAACACCTTGCTGAATTTCTTGCTTAGATGCGGTCAGATTAGCAGGAAAGGAAAGCTGTTGTGCAACTTCACTATACACAGTATCTCTTCTTTTCAAATTGTTTTAAAGTGCATCTAGTATAGGAATAAAGGATTTTATCCTAAGCTTATCTCTTGAAGAGAGTTTGTCTAAAGCATCAGGACCAGGTGCACTTCCATCATTTCCTTACTCCTTGTCTCCCTGTGACAGTTCTGTAGTTAACATCTGGCAAGGTGGCCTTTGCTTGTTGCTCAAGCTCATCAAAATCTTTAATTTTGCTTACAAAATCCTGAAGTGAACTGTACAAACTTGCACAAGTACTCAATAACAGTTTGGATTTCTGAATGGCTTTGTTGATCTTGTGGAAATGACCTAGCAGACGGGTCCAAAAATGCAGCATAAACACAAATTCCAGTTCTTCCATTTTTTGCAAAAGATTGTTAGCTTGAAGCCTGATATCACCTTCATATTAACATCATAGTACAAATGACTGAGGGCATCAGTGATAGTGCTGTAACTTTCCAAAATAGCTTCTGTGGCTTTTGCACGTGCCTCCCACCTAGTGTCTGACTGAGGTTGCAAAAATGATTTTAGAACTGCCCATCTCTTTGTGGAGGATGAAAAGAAGGTATAAATGTCATTGATAATTCCAAAACAGTTCACTGCATCAAGGCAGCAATCAACAGCCGAATAGCCCACCAAATTTAATGAGTGAGCAGCGCATGGAATAAATCTTGCAAATTTGATTTTTTTCGAGGATTTTTTGCGGCATACCCTTGTACCTACCAGCCATGTTGGCAGCATTGTCATAAGACTGCCCTCGGAAGAAGAGCTCCAAATCGCGTCGGGCGTGGAACTCATTGAGGTGGGGATGGAGGGGGACAAAGGTGAGGCCTCTGCTGCGGGCAGACCATTCGGTATCTGAGAGGGGGAGGTCAGGGGGAATGGTGAACACACAGCAGGGATGGGGGTTGGGGCCAGAGGAATGCAGGTGAGTGGGTTGAGGCCGAGGCGATGGGTGGTGGGAGGTCAGGGGGTGAGGGGTATGAGGACTAGTGCGGGTGGGGAAGAGCTGGGGTCACATGGTTTGAGGGGAATGGGGAAGACCCAGTGAAACAGCCACTGAGGTTACCAGGGTTGGGGGGGACTAGCACTAGGACCCAACGCAGTCAAACTCAGGTGAGTGGGAATCTGCAGCGTGGAAGCTTCAGGCCCGGTGCTGAGTCCAGGCTGCAGATAAGGTAACGGCTGTGGGCTGCTGGAGGGCAGTGGAGTGGCGAGGATCAGCGGGAGGTCCCGGTGGGCGGGAAACCAGACCCATCAGAGACTGTGAGCAGGGTTAACTATAGAAAGGACCATTCCGCCTATCGTAGCAGGTGGCTGCTCGTTCCCACCCACCCTATACCCAGCCCGGAGCCTTATCTCTTCTCCCCTGTAGCAGGCAGGTCGGGCACAGTCGGAGCTGGTTCTGACATTGTTAAACTTGCAGCCGCACACCGACTCGAACACTCCTGTTGACAAGGCTCAGAAAATACAAATATGTTAAAAGTTTTATACACCTTGGTGGAGCGAGTCGAGGCCCCCCTAGATCTCAAGGCCCTAAGCTTAAGCTTGTCTAGCATATACGTAAATCCGGCCCTGACAGTACAGGCAAATGTCCTTTGGCTCACCTTGTTCATGCCGACCAAGTTTTCACATTGGGCTAGTTCCATTTGCTTGCATTTGACCCATGGCTCTCTGAACCTTTCCAGTCCATAAATCTATCCAAATGATTTATAAAAGTGGTAATTGTTTCTGCTGTTATACAGTAGCTCCCTCATTTCTATCCTGTGCCCCCTGTACCCCTGAGGGTATTCTCTGAAGTCAGACAGCCGGGATGTTCACACTCACCAGAGGTGGCAGATAGGATAGGACACAGAGTGCTGGAGGAACTCAATTGGTCAAGCAGCATCTCTGAGGAACACAGATAGATGACATTTCTTTCTGAAGAAAGGTTCTGACCCGAAACGTCACCTGTCCATGTTCTCCAGAGATGCGACTGAATTGCTGAGTCAATTCAGCACTTAGTGTCTTTTTCTGCAAATCAGCATCTGCAGTTCCATGTTTCTACAGGGTAGACGGGAAACTGGTTCATATCACTCCCCAGCGGGATGCCACCGCCTGGGTTTCAAGCATAGCAACACCACCTCATGACCAAATGATTTACTCCCACTTCTGTGAAGAAGGTGACTTCCTCTCTGGAACTTTCTATAATCACTTGTTTCTGCAGTCCAAGAAGCACAAACATGCAACAGAAAAATAAGAGCTTTCTTACTTGTGTAGAAAGGAACTGCAGTTGTTGGTTTATAGCTAAGATAGGCACAAAGTGTTGGAGTAACTCAGCAGGTCAGAAGAAGGTCTGAAGAAGGGTTTTAACCTGGAACATCATCTATCCTTTTTCTCCATAAATGCTGCCTGACCCACCGGGCTGAGTTATGCCAGCTTTGTGTCTGAAGAAGGGTTCCAACCTGAAATTAAAATCACTATTATTAGCAATGTTACAAAATGTTCAGATTTTAAAAATCAAGTCTGCAATTTATCCCATCAGATAAAGCATAAAAGGAAGTTTAATTTGACACCTAATTCACTTTCATATCTTCAGTATTAAAAAAGTTATGGCCATTTTCATACTCAGAAATTAGCATCCTGTTCCCTATTGCTTTTCCATTGACTTAACACAAAAGCTGTGATCGAGGACAGTCAAAAGCCCATAACTTTCTTAAAAATTAAGATAACTGAATGAAATGTTCAGTTATTATAGATTGAAGCATTCTGAAACAAATATAAAACATCTTACTTGGATGACCTGAAATTACAGCATATAATTAGTTAATTACCTAATTGTAGCTAATTACAAAATTGACCGTTGTGACGGAAATAGTAATAAACACCCAGACTGCCTTAAAAATTCAAAAATGTGATATTCTAAAAATCAGAACTTTAATATTATTGTATAATATGCTGGAAGTCCATAACAGATAGGTAAATAAATTACAATTTCTAGCAATAGACCAAGTCTTTATGGAGAAGATCAGTTGCTAGCTGGTACATTGGCATATCATAATCAGTAGCATCATCATACTCCTCAGATTGTAACCAATAAGCAACTCTGTACACCTTGTTTTTCCTCAACTTTTCAATTTTGGCATTGTAAACTACAAGTTTTTGCTCTTCAAACCACGCATGACATGCCTTTCTGCCCACTACTTTCCCATTAAGAATGTCCTGTAAATTCCATTTCTTAAGAAAAGGATATATTTTTTAAATAGCCTAAGTATCCAAATAACAAACTAATCCCATTCACACAAGAATTCACAATATAACATGATTTTTAAATCTCACTGTCATGAATTTATATGGAAGGAATTTAATGTTTAATTCCCATAAATTAATCCAGAAACATCCACTCAAAATATAATCAAAATTATTGTTTTTTGCACAATACATGTGACTCAAACTGTTGTGAATATTTAGTTTAAAAATAATGATCATGGAGAGAGAGAATAACACAAAACATAGACAATTTAGGCGGCTTCTGACAATCGTGGGCAAAAGAAATGACGATTTAAATCATCTTGCGAGTAGGTGTTTCTGGAACGCGATCGATTGGAACGTTGCATTTGCGGTGAATTTGAATTCCATATCGGCAGGAAAAACACTGCTGGTTCGTATGGGGCCCAAATAACATTTTCGCAACATAAAATTAGATTAAAGCCATCCCAAGAAGCAAGATATTATGTAAAATAGACGACTTACCCTTTGTTTTGTCCCGTTCTTGCGATCCGTCACGTTGTAGTCGTTGAGGGCGTTAGAAGTCGCTTTTTATTTAAATCCAATTATTAAATTGTCCAGCGAATTAAAAAATATATATACCTAGCAGCCCGAGGAAATCCGCCTCCGATAGGCAGTACAAAACTGGATTTTAATCCCCCCCCCCCTCAAAGGCACCAAAGTCACACACACGGCCAGTGGCAGAACTGCAGCGCCGCTGAAGATAGGTATTGTAACATCGCTACTATTATAACCTTAATATCCTTGCAGATATCCATGACCTCCGTACATATTTCCTCCTCTAACTTCCACTGATAAATGGTGTACAATCTCATCAAAGTGATCAACCCTTTCTTATTCTGAAGAAGGATCCCGACCCAAAACATCACTCATGCTTTTTCTCCAGAGATGCTGCTTGACCCGCTGAGTACTCCAGCGCGTTGCATCTATTTTTCTTACTTGCACTGTGTGACGGAATACCCACTAGGGGGAGCTCCCGGCCTGATTGTAAAACTCACCAACTCAATATTCTGCAGCAAAATACAATGGAAGAATATTTTAAACACAATGTCCACATTTTGAAAGGCACTTTCTAAGAGAAAAACACATGGTTGACATTACAAAATATATTGCCAGCTTATAGATTTTAATCAGTACATTAAAATTTGAAAAGGTCTTTCAGTGATGGATTTTGGCTACGTTTTTAAAATAAAAAATTCAATGAGAAAGTGTGTTACTTGCAGAATTATTTTGTAATTTAGTAGTTCAATAAGAAAAGGACACTGGTGTTGGCTCATAGAAGATCCTGAGTAGTCCCTCCAATGTAATGGTAGGCCAGATCGCACCGGACTTGGACCTCTGACCATTCACCAAATGGAGACTATAATCATAGGGGCAAAACAACTTCTTGCATTCAGAGTTGTCAAGATCGGATTTTTTAGATACTTGAGATTTGGAAGTTGCAGGATTTAAACTTTAGAGATACAGTGTGGAAACAGGCCCTTCGGCCCACCATGCACACTAACACTATCCTACGCAATTTTTTACAACTTACCCAAAGCCAATTAACTTACAAACCTGTCTTCTTTGGAATGTGGGAGGAAACTGGAATACCTGGAGAAAACCGACAAGATCACAGGGAGAACGTAAAAACTCTGTCCAGAGAGCACCCGTAGTCTGGATCGAACCCAGGCCTCTGGCGCAGTTAAGGCAGCAACTCTACCGCTGCGCTACTGCCATCCCTGGCACCAGAATGTGGCAGCTCTGCGAGGAACTATTTACAATTGTTTCACTGTTTCTTGTGCATGTATGTACTCATGCATAGTATGACTTGAATTTCTGTTGCTAATCTGTAACTTGCTGTTAACTGTGACAGGCTTCCTCAAACTCAACAGCGATAAGACAGAATTCCTCCTCATAGGCTCCAAAGCCACACTCAGCAAAATCAATAACCCCACTCTCACCATCGACGGCACCACTGTCTCCCCGTCTCCCAAGGCCCGCAACCTTGGCGTGATCTTTGATTCCACCCTCTCCCTTGAGCCTCACATCCGCCATGTCATTAAAACCTCCTTCTTTCATCTCCGCAACATCGCCAAACTCAGACCCTCTCTCACACCTCCCGCTGCTGAAAGACTCATCCATGCCTTCATCTCCTCCCGACTGGACTATTGTAACTCACTTCTCCTTGGCATCAGCTCCACCTACATCAACCAACTCCAACTGGTCCAGAACGCAGCTGCCCGACTCATCACCCACACCAAATCCTGGCATCACATCACTCCAGTCCTCAAACAACTTCACTGGCTTCCCATCTCCCACCGGATCACCTACAAAATCCTGATCCTCACCTACAAAGCCCTCCACCATCTGACCCCCCCATATCTCACTGACCTCCTCTCCCCCTACCAACCCTCACAGTCCCTCAGATCCACATCAGCCGGTCTCCTCTCCATCCACAAGTCCAACCTCCGCAGTTTTGGGGACAGAGCCTTCTCCAGGGCAGCTCCCAGGCTCTGGAACTCCCTCCCCCAACTGATCCGCAATTCCGTGTCCCTCACCATCTTCCAGTCCCGCCTCAAGACCCATCTCTTCACCTCTGCCTATCCTTAGCCCCACGTCCCCCTCCCTTTTCATCTGTGCATTAATTGCCTCATATTGTGTTTTGAATTGTATTCTGTCTTTACTTTGTGTACTAGTCATGTCTCTACTATTTATTTCATTCCCCTTACATGTTTTTCCTCTACCTGCTAAATTTTGACTCTTGAAAGGCGCCCATAAATAAAATTTATTATTATTATTATTAGGCTTCTTCACAGTCTGCAACTTCACCAATCTTGGTGTCGTCTGCAAACTTCCTAACCAATCCATCTACATTTTGTCTACGTCACTCAAATATACCACAAACACAGATCCATGCAGAACTACACTGGTCACAAGCCTCCACAACAATCCTCTGTCTTCTATGACTAAACCAGTTCTGAATCCAAATAATCACATCAGGGCACGAATGCTTCAAGTCAAAAAGTGCCTGTCTGGCTGTCATGAATATCATAAAATTGCCAAGAAATGGCTGTTGGAGACACAAGGAACTGCAGATGCTGGAATCCTGAGCAAAACACAAAGTGCTGGAGAAACTCAGCGGGTCAGGCAACATCTTGGAAGGGAATGCACTGAATTTGTTACTGATCCGGACCCTGCTTCAGTAGAAATTGCTTTAGTTGTCTTTCATTCCAGCAAGAAAAAAAAGTTTTGATTATATAATGTTGTAAAAACTATGGCTTTACAATTTACATTTGTGAACCAGCTGCCCAGCTGTGAGTAATGTACGTCTGAATCGTTTTCACACCCTCTCCTATGCCCCTAGTTCCTTCTTGGAACACAAAGAATCAATCGGTACCTGGGGCTTTGTGTGGTCGTGGGTTTAACACACACTTGCCATGCTTCACTGATTTTCTATAGGTATTGAAATTATTCTTGCTGCATCGTAATTTCACTTATGCACAGAGTACACCCCCAGGTTACGAGAGGCTCTGTTCCCGAGAACTGTTCACAACCTGAACTGTTCCTAAGTTGGAAATGTGCAGAAATTGTGGTGATGCGACAGCGCTCAGGTGCAGAGAGTGAGAAAGTGGTGTGTTCAGCACTCCCAGCTCTGCTTCACTCCACCAATACCCTCCCTGCCTGTTGTGGTTCAATGGGGAGCTGGGCAGAGAAGGTACATGGAAATGTCCCCCCTCCCACCCCGCAACAACCTGCAAATCCTTCCCCTTCCATCTGCCGGTCCCCCAAATGCTCAATCAAATGTCCATATATCGGGTGTTCGTATCCTGGGGAGATGGTGCCAAAAAAAGAGGTGAGTTCTGGGGGAGGGGGGTAGAAGTGTAGTTGGACAGACCCCTCCATGGAATGGTTCAAATTAAGCTTTCAACACCATTTTTGGGTAGGAGTCTGCAATGTATGTGAGTTCCCGTCTTTAAGAAGTAAACCTTATAAATAGTAAGTCCAGTATTGGATATGACTGGAGACACAAGAAACTGCAGATGCTGGAGACCTGAGGAAACAAATACACAGCTGGTGGAACTCAGCAGGTGTAGTTTCATTTTGAGATACAGCATGAAAACAGGCCCTCCTGCCCAGTGAGTCGGTGCCGACCATCGACCACCCATACACTAGCACTATCCTACACACTGCGAACAATTTACAGAAGCCAATTAACCTACAAACCCGCATGTCTTTTTAATGTGGGAGGTAACCGGAGCACCCGGAGAAAACCCATGTGCTCACAGAGGGAACATACAACCTCCATACAGACAGCATCCTTAGTCGGAATCAAACCGAATCTCTGGCGCTGTGAGGCAGCAACTCTACCACTGCGCCGCTGTGACGTAATTGGGTCAGGCAGTATCTGTGGAGGGAAATGTTCAGATGATGTTTCAGGTCACAATTATCTTTACACTCTTAACAGCAGCCACTAACCTCAGATTATCTGTTATCACATTTCGGCTTGCGAGCAGTTAAGTAGTTCCCTTTCCAAAGCATGTCGGTACTGGACTTTAGGATGTGCTGGGGTTGTGAAAGATGTTACAGAAATGCAATTTCATTTTATTTTCACCCACAAAGAAAATCTTGTTCTTCAAATGTTTGAAGCATGCATTGACAAGTGAGGACTGGAGTCTGGGTGTAAAACTTTCTTATTATTATAGACTGAACATGTTCATAGAAATCTGGTCCATTAGCAGAGATTTAAAGGAGGACCTTGTAATAGCCTTACTTTCTGGATATTGTATTTCGAGCGATTCAACAAAGTTTGAAGAGACAACACGTCGTGATTGAGTCTGGGACCTTGTTTATGATGATCAATGACAGGTACTGCAGTGCAAGGTCAATCAAATTCCATCAATAGACTCTCCTGATGTGACTAACAATCCTACTGGAATTCAATTAGTTGTAAATGGAAAAGTTTTCTTTGAGCAGGGTCAGAATTCATTGCTGTTGCAATCTTTAAAATGTTTGTCTGAATATTTCCACAGTCACTTTCTTCAATAGGCAAATTAGGTACGTCATTTTCTCAGAAGTGGCTCGACCTACAGCTCTAAGGTATTGTTTAGAATCAGGTTTGGATCTGAACAGTGAACCAGCAACCTTAATAAATAGCCTAGTGTTGGTACCGGGGCATGCAGCACTGTTAGATGGGCCAGTGGTGCAGGGGTATAGTTGCTGCCTTACAGCGCCAGAGACCCGAGTTCGATCCTGACTACGGGTGCTGTCTATACGGAGTTTGTATGTCCTTCTTCGTGACCACTTGGGTTTTACCTGGGTGCTCTGGTTTCCTCCCATACTCCAAAGACATACAAGTTTGTAGGTTCATTTGGCTTCACTCTAACCAAGCCTTTCACTATTTGGTAAGTTACAATGAGGTCCTCCCCCCATTCTAAACTCCAACGAGTACAGGCCCAGTGCCGTCAAACATAAATCCTTTCACTGACCTCTGAAATTAGGATGGATGCACTTCTCTTCCCTCAAAGAGCACCTCACGAGGCTGCATGATAAAACTTTTCGCAAGGCACATTGTGATAAAATGCAGAATGCCCTTGAGCTCTATGAGCAGCTCCAATACTGACACATATGCACTGAATACCTTGTGGGCTTAAGTATGATGTATAACCACAGTCCGCAAATTACGTTCACTCCCACCAAAGGGATTTGCGTTTTCACCATCACTGATTCTAGCTCGAGGGTTTAAGAAAATATCCAGCATTATAATTTTCAGGTGCGTTCGCTAAACTCGTTTCAGCCTTCGAGACATTTATAGGGATGAAAATTGTAAAGATTTATGCCTTAAATGTTTGTATCTGCCTCCACTGTCACCCCCAGGCAGAGTGTTCCAGGCATCCAAATATTTGCCCCACACATCTCCTTCAAATGTTGTCCCTCTCACCTTGAAGCTATGCCCTCTAGTCTTTGACATTTCCACCCTCAGACAAAGGGTCTACTATCTACCCTACCAATGCTTTTATACTTCAAGCAGCTTCAATCATACTTCAAGCTCCAAAGTTCTAGAGAAAACAATACAAGTTTTTCCAACCTCTCATACTTAATCCATGCATCATTCTGGTAAACCTCTTCTGCACCTTCTCCAAAGTCTCCACACTTACTGTAATAGGAACTGCACGCAATATTCCAAATGAACATAGAAACATAGAAACATAGAAATTAGGTGCAGGAGTAGGCCATTCGGCCCTTTGAGCCTGCACCGCCATTCAATATGATCATGGATGATCATCCAACTCAGTATCCCGTACCTGCCTTCTCTCCATACCCTCTGATCCCCTTAGCCACAAGGGCCACATCTAACTCCCTCTTAAATATAGCCAATGAACTGGCCTTGACTACCCTCTGTGGCAGAGAGTTCCAGAGATTCACCACTCTCTGTGTGAAAAAAGTTCTTCTCATCTCAGTTTTAAAGGATTTCCCCCTTATCCTTAAGCTGTGACCCCTTGTCCTGGACTTCCCCAACATCGGGAGCATTCTTCCTGCATCTAGCCTGTCCAACCCCTTAAGAATTTTGTAAGTTTCTATAAGATCCCCTCTCAGTCTCCTAAATTCTAGAGAGTATAAACCAAGTCTATCCAGTCTTTCTTCATAAGACAGTCCTGACATCCCAGGAATCAGTCTGGTGAACCTTCTCTGCACTCCCTCTATGGCAAGAATGTCCTTCCTCAGATTTGGAGACCAAAACTGTACACAATACTCCAGGTGTGGTCTCACCAAGACCCTGTACAACTGCAGTAGAACCTCCCTGCTCCTCTACTCAAATCCTTTTGCTATGAAAGCTAACATACCATTTGCTTTCTTCACTGCCTGCTGCACCTGCATGCCTACTTTCAATGACTGGTGTACCATGACACCCAGGTCTCGCTGCATCTCCCCTTTTCCTAGTCGGCCACAATTTAGATAATAGTCTGCTTTCCTGTTTTTGCCACCAAAATGCATAACCTCACACTTATCCACATTATACTGCATCTGCCAAACATTTGCCCACTCACCCAGCCTATCCAAGTCACCTTGCAGTCTCCTAGCATCCTCCTCACAGCTAACACTGCCCCTCAGCTTCGTGTCATCCGCAAACTTGGAGATATTGCCTTCAATTCTCTCATCCAGATCATTAATATATATTGTAAATAGCTGGGGTCCTAGCACTGAGCCTTGCGGTACCCCACTAGTCACTGCCTGCCATTGTGAAAAGGACCCGTTTACTCCCACTCTTTGCTTCCTGTTTGCCAGCCAGTTCTCTATCCACATCAATACTGAACCCCCAATGCCGTGTGCTTTAAGTTTGCATACTAATCTCTTATGTGGGACCTTGTCGAAAGCCTTCAGGAAGTCCAGATACACCACATCCACTGGTTCTCCCCTATCCACACTACTAGTTACATCCCCGAAAAATTCTATAAGATTCGTCAGACATGATTTACCTTTCGTAAATCCATGCTGACTTTGTCCAATGATTTCAAATGAAGATTAACCAACGTCCCAAATGACTTCCTGACTCATATTCAATGCCTCAACCAATGAAGACAAGCACACCATTCACCTTCTTTACCACTATATCTACTTGTTTTTTCACTTTCAGGGAGTTCCTTCGCATTCAAACCCCAAGATCCCTCTAAACATCAGTGCTGTTAAGGGGCTTTCCATTAACTGTATACTTTCCCCTTACGTGTAACCTTCCAAAGTACATCATCTCATACTTGCTCAGATTAAACTCCATCTGCCATTTCTACAGGTGATCTATATCCTGGTGTATACTTTGACATCCATCCTCAATGTCTGCAAACCCACCAATTTTGTAGTATGCATACTTACTAACTGACCCATCTACATTTACGTCCATATAATTTACATATGTATGTATGTATGTGTGTGTGTATGTATATATATATATATATATATATATATATAAAACATATTCTTTATGTAGCTTGATGTAGCTGGCTGTACAGAATATCAGAACTGTAGACACAAGGAACTGAATGTGCTGGATTAGAAAAAAACACAAAGTGCTGGAGCAACTCAGCAGGTCAGGCAACATATATGGAAGATATAGAGAGTGATGGTTCAGGCTGAAACCCTTCATCAGACTGTGTAGTATGGGGAAGAAAGTTGGAGGAGAGGTGGGGGCAGGATAGCCTGGCAAGTGATAGGTGGATCGACACAAAAAGCAGGAGTAACTCAGTGGGTCAGACAGCATCTCTGAAGAAAAGGAATAAGTGACGTTTAGGGTCGAGGCCCTTCTTCAGACAGAGAGTCAGGGGAAAGGGAGAGTGATATAGAGAGAATTAGAACAAATGAATGACAGATATGCAAAAAAGTTGCCTGATGGAAGGAGACTGTCCCTGAATCTGGAGGTGTGTGTTTCCACTCTTCTATACCTTTGCCTGACGGGAGAAGGAGACGAGGACAAGGTGGCCAAGGTGTGACGTCCTTGATTATGTTGGTGGCCTTGCCGAGGCAACGTGAGGTGTACATCGAGTCAACATAAGGGAGATTGGTTTTGTGTCATGGTTGGGCTGCATCCACTATTCTCTGCAGTTCCCTGTGGTCTTGGATGGAGCTGTTCCCAAACCATGGTGTGATGGTGTTCAGATGTTCTGAAGGCAGCAACTCTACGGCAGTGTCGCCGTGTCGCCCAAATGTAAAGCCAGAGGGAAGGATACGTGTGGAAGAGGATGGGGGTAGGGTGGGAGTGGTAAGTGGGGGTTTGGGTTCAATGGATCCAAGTGGGACACAGAGAAGAGGGGTGGGAACTGGAAACTGGGGTGAGGTGGTGCTGGTTACCTAAACTTGGAGAATTCAATGTTCATACTGCTGGGTTGTAAGCTACCCAAGCGGAATATGAGGAGTTGTTCCTCACTCTGGCAATGGAGGAGGCTCAGGGCGGAAAGGCCAGTATGGGAATGGGAAGGGGAGTTAAAATGGTTACAGGGGAAAGATTTAATAGGAAACTGAGCGGCAACTTTTTCACTCAGAGTGTCGTGGGTGTATGGAATGAGCTGCCACAGGAGGCAGTTAAGGCAGGTACAATAATGGAACTATTTAGATGTGGCATCATGTTCGGCTTGGAATAATTGGGCCAAATGGCCTGCTTCTATGCTGAATGACTCTATGCGTCTTTAACTATAGACTCTTCATGCTGCAGAAAGGGTTAACAACCAAGTATCCTCAAGAGGCAGAAATTAAATATTGTTTAGTTCCACTTGCGATGAGTAAAATAATTATGATATTACTTTCACATGCTCTGGAATGGCGGGACATATGGAAGTGAAGGACCCTTGGCTTCGCCCAGCTGCACAGGTTGTAAAGTTTGCCGAGCAGAATTAAAAGGCTAACAATCACCTCGAGATGTTGCACTTTAATTGTAAGCCTTTCAGAACTCCGCTGCCCCCTCATACTTCTTCCTGAGTGCCTTTCACTTCCTCCACACCCAGCACCATCTACCCATGGTGAGGCATTGTCGGCAGATCCAGCTCCCCTGGGGTGGCGGTTGCTGTTTGCTGCCACAGGGACCAGATGAGGCACCTGCCCCCACCACAAAGGGTTAGGGGTGGGGGTGGTGGTGTGGAGGGCAGGGGAGGAGGGGAGGGGAGGGCGAGAGTTTTTTTTTTAGCGAGGGACAGATTGATGTATTGTGCTTGGAGGGAGGGGGCGGCCATTGTCACCTCTGTGAACCGAGAGCCCATGAGCGGGGGAGATTGACAATCTTTGTCAGCTTGTTTTCTTCCAACCTCTGGCTTTTAATAGGCAGCAAGTCAGGGGCTCAGAGTGTTCATGGTTGCTTTCCTTATGAGGCAGTCACAGGGCATTCAGCTCCAATCTCATTATGCATTTGAGCAGAGCTCTGAATAACTCTGAACGGAAGAATGTGGGGGCATTAATGAGAAATCGTTGTCTAAAAGTAGGAGTGTAGTTTCTCCGAGGGCCACAGAGTTCCACCGTAGGAAATGTCAGACACACAAAGCCTTTGTTGTCATCGGTTGATTATCTGTGCAATATGTGACAAGTTGATCCTTTTGATTTAGATTAACTAAGAAACACTAATTCTCACTTTATTCATGAGAAAGAGATGGGACTATGAGTGGCCAGAATGTTCATCTTGGCCCCTGAACAATTAAATTTATTCCAGGATTTATTCTCTACATTACAAAGCTCTCTCTGCTCAAATAAAAATGGGCATTTTTCACTTAATCCATGTTTAAAATCAAACTTTTGATTCAAAACCCGCTCTGATATTAAAATTGTGCTTTAATGTGTGTAACTGTCGTTCATTCAGTCCAACAAATTTCAACAGATGAACTGTAGAAAGTGCCCTGGCCAGTTGCATCACAGCATTGCTTGGTACAGCAATTCCAATGCAGTGGAACAGAAGAGGCCTCAGAGAGTGGTGGACTCAGCCCGGTCCATCACAGGCACAGCTCTCCACACCATCAAAATCATCTATGTGAGGCCCTGCCTTGAGAAGACGGCATCTATCATCAAGGATCCCCACCGTCTGGGCCATGCTCTCTTCTCTCTACTACAAACAGACATGAGGCACAGAAGCCTAAAGTCCCACACCACCAGGTTCAGGAAGAGCTACTTTCTTACAACCATCAGGTTCTTGAAACAACTTGCACAACTCTAATCCTATCTTGACAGCAGTACACCACGGACCACCTCTTGCACTACCATGGACTTGTTTCTAATTTTGCACCAATGTTATTTTGCTCAATCATTTTTTTTATTGTCTTGTAGAATTTATGTGTAACTAGACCAAGTGCAGACCCGTTGGGTCTGTTCCCGCACCGCGCGGTTGCAAGGGGAGGGGGCGGCCTGACGTCATCGCGCAATGCCACGCGCTAGGCGTATGCCGTCAAGACGCTGCGCACGACATCAAGACGCTGCATACGACGTCAAGGCGCTGCGTACGCCCGTCGAGACGCTGCGTACGCCCTCAATGCGCCTGCGGGCTGACAGGCCGTTGGGAAAAATGTTGGTCACTAGCAAAATGGGAAAATTGTCGGCGTTTTTGGAGGAGAGCCGGGCGGCAGCAACCGTTATGGTCGCTGACCAGCAGGAGGCGAAAAAATGAGTGAGGGGGGGGGGGGGGAAGGATTTTAAATGAAATTAAATGAAAAATGACTAAATTTAGTGAGGAGTGGATGAGCGAATGTAAAAGTGAAATGGCTAGCGAAATGGTAAAAATCTCGGCGTTTTTGCGGGTGGTTTTGGCGGAGTAATGAATCAAAGGCCAAAAATATGCCGTACACCCATTCACACACACAGTTTTTTAAAAGTAGATAGATAGATAGATAGATAGATAGATAGATAGATAGATAGATAGATAGATAGATAGATAGATAGATAGATAGATAGATAGATAGATGTATAATTTATGTTTAGTTAGTTTATTGTCAAGTAAAGCCTCTGATCTGCTACTGTTGCAACCACAGTATTCATCTGATGGGTCCAGTCTCCAGTCAGCGGTGATCTCCAGATGCTGACTGCAATGGTAATTCCCTTGAATGTGAAGGCTAGTTGGTTAGATAGGTGGAGTTAGTTATTGCTAAGTATCTGCATGGCACAATGTTACCTTCCACTTACTAACCCATGCCCCAAGTGTTATCAAGGTTGAACTATAAGTAGATGTGGGCTGTTTCATTTGCTGAGCAATTGTAAGAGAATTGAACGTTGAACACCAGCCAACATCCCCACTTTTGGCATGATGATAGAATTGCTGCCTCACAGTGTCAGAGACCTGGACGATACTGACTACGGGTGCTGTCTGCATGGAGTTTGTACGTTCTCCTTGTAACCACGTGGGTTTTCTCCAGGTTCTCTGGTTTCCTCCCACATTCCAAAGACGTGTAGGTATGTAAATTAATTGGCTTCCGTAAGTTGTAAAATTGTCCCTAGTGTGTAGGATAGTGTTCGTGTATGAGGTGATCCCTGGTTGGTGCAGACTTGGTGGGCCGAACGGCCTGTTTCTGTGCTGTATCTCTAAAGCCTAAAGGTTACTGGTGAAGCCATTGAAGATGGTTGGACCTAGAACACTGCCTTGAGGAACCCATGTAGTGACTACCTTGGAATTAATGAGTCTTAAAGTATCTAGTGAATGAATGGTGATCAGAGTGCGAATGTGAATCTGTTATTCTAGTGCTCACACAGGCCCTCCATCCCAACTCATCCATTCCCGCCAAGAAGCCCTATCGAACCTAGTCACCCTTGCCTGATTTGGCCCATATCTCCCCAAACCCTTCTTATTCATGAACCCAAAGTGCTGAACTAACTCAGAAGGTCAGGCATCATTTCTAGAGAACATGGACAGGTGATGTTTTGTGTTGAGACCCTTCTTGAAGAAGATTCCCAACCCAAAATATCACCTATCCATGTTCTCCAGAGATGCTGCCTGACCTGCTGAATTACTCCAGCACTTTATGTCCTTTTGTGTAAACCAGCTTCTGCAGTTTTTTCCTACATTCGTCTTCTATACATGGACTTGTACAAATGATTTTTAAATGTTGTTATAGTACCTGCTTCAACTACTTATTTTGGCAGCTCATTCCATATACCCACCACCCTCTGTGTGAATGACAGACAGGTGCGGAAGGTGCTGTTTTACATACGAAAGACACAGAATGCTGGAGTAACTCAACGGTTCAGGCAGCATCTCTGGAGAAAAGGAATATGTGACTTTTTGGGTCACAACCCTTCTTCAGACTGATAAAAGGGTCTGAAGAGGGCTTCTGGCCCGAAACATCACCTGTTCATTTTCTCCAGTGATGCTGCCTGACTTGCTGAGTTACTCCAGCATTTTGCGCCTATCTTCGGTGTAAACCAGAATCTGCAGTTTCTTCCCACGCAGATAATTGAACCCAGACTGGACATTGATGGACACGATATTGGTGACAAGTTTCACTGTTGCTGACTCAATCCATTACTTTGCTGAAGTTGGATTTGATGACGATAGAAGCCACCTCAGAATGGGAGACAATTTATTGTAGTTATACATGCAGATACTTAGTTATACTGGACTTATACAGCCCAGATCCTGCACACACACACCACAGACGTCAATCAACCAACCAAACTGCTCCTCTTGGGATACGGGAGGAAAGCGAAACACCCGGGGGAAAATCAATTTGGTCACAGGGAGAACATGCAAACTCCACACAGATAGTACCCAAGGTCAAGTTTGAACCTGGGTCAGTAGCTCTAACAGCTGCACTACCGTGCACCCCAACCTTGTTGCTGTGAGTCAGCGTCACACACAAACAAGCAAAACAAAGCATGCTGGAGAAACTCAGCGGGTCAGGCAGCCTCTGGGGAGGGAATGGACAGGTGACGCTTCAGATAGGACCCTTCTTCAGATCCATTCTATTCCTTCCGCAGATGATGCTTAATCTGCTGAGTTACTCCATCACTGTTTAAGAAAGAACTGCAGATGCTGGAAAAATCGAAGGTAGACATAAATGCTGGAGATACTCAGCGGGAGAGGCAGCATCTATGGAGCGAAGGAATAGGTGATGTTTCGGGTTGGGACCCTTCTTCCGACCAGTGTTTCGGGTCGAGACCCTTCTTCAGACCCTTCTCCATCACTGTGTTTTGCTCAAGATTCGAACATCTGCACTTCCTTGTGTTTCACACACAAACACATCTGGATGAAGGCAGATAATGCCCTTATGTAAAGTACACTAGTGAAACCGATTGGTGATGGTCACAGTTTAGCCGTTCCATCACCACCTTTCAGTGATATCAGATATTTTGTTTAATTCCCAATATGTAATGAATTATATTTACACTCTGCAAACTTTGTGCTATAATTTAAATTGATGCATTGAAGTCGGTTTTAGGAGCACTAGGTGAGAAATTTATCTTCTATCGATCTGTTCCCTTTGAAATAAAAACTGTGCAGGACCCTACGTAAATGGCAATTTTGCTGAAGGTGCACATTCCACAATGCGTGACCTCTGTTGCATTGCTTTTGCAGGCTTACACATGCACACTATCTCTATCTTACCCCCCTCCACCCCTCTCTTTCATTCTTTTTCTCTCTGTCTCTCTCTGTCCGTCCCTATCTTACTGTCCATCATTCCCTGCCTCTCTCTCCCTCACTGTCTCTGCCTCTTTTTCTCTCTGTCTGTCTGTCTCTCTCTCTCTCTCTATCCTTCTCTGTTTCTCTCTCTCTGTCTTTCTCTGTCTCCCTCTGTCTCGCAGTCTCTGTCTCTTTTTCTCTCTCTCATACACACATAGACAAACACAACAACAGGCTCTTCTGAATGAGCTATTAAATTAGCGTCAGGTATGGATTTCACGGACTGAGTGACCATGTCCTCTCCTGTAGCCATTCTGTGTGGGATTGGGTACCATTGATGCAAAATGGGCCCTGACTTTCCACAACGAACAGGGTGAAGGGTCCAGATGAAGTCTATGCCATGGCCTGAAGTGAAGTTGATGCCCTGTGTTTTGCAGAAGTAACTAGCGCTGCCTCAGACTCACTTCCGACTTCCCTGAGCTTGGTCACAGCCGTGTGTTCAAGGCTGCCTGGCGACAGGTAGCCTCATTGCCAAAACATATCCTCAGCAATGAAATGGAGAACATTCCATTGCAGAGACAAGGTACTACAGCTGCTGGTTTGCACCAAAGGCCACAAGGTGCAAGAATAACTCGGTGGGTCAGACAACATATCTGAAATAACATGGACAGGTGATGTTTCAGTTCGGACCCTTCTTCAGACTCCTGACCCAAAAAGTCACCTATCCATGTTACTCTTGACTCAAGCGATGCTGCTTGACCTGCTGTGTTACTCCAGATGTTGCCCCACATCTGGAACTCTCTCCAGTCCCTAAACACCTTCCCATCTCTGTTGCCCCTTTCACTCCTCACTTTGTAAGCTACTTAGCCCCTTCACCTCTCCCCATGTCTGTAACTCCTCTAATATGCACAACTTTCTTTATCTCTGTCACCCTTCTAACTCCTACACCTCTCCCAATTTCTGTAGCCCCATCAGTCTGTAAGCCCCATCCTATTTCTGTAACTTCTCCAGAACATGTCCAAGAGTTGAAGTCCTATATTGAACAAGGCCACTGATTATGGTGTTAGACGGAAACATTGGGAAGTTGACTGGGAGGAGGCTGTTTACAGGTAAAGAGATGTCTAGAATGTGAGGGGCTTTTAAACATGTAGAGTTCAGGGCCAGCATGTTCCTGTTAAAGGGAATGGTAAAGGTGACAGGAATATGGAACCCTGGATGACAAAAGATCTTGAGACTCTGTTCAACAAAATTACCCCGCACATCCCCTTGAAACTTTCCCCCTCTGACTTTAAAGCTATGTCCTCTTGTGTTTGCAATTTATTGTCTTTGTAATTTCCACCCTTGGAAAAGCTTCTATCATTCTATCTATACCTCAGAATTTAATGAATGTAAATGGGCTCTTTGGCCCTCCATACCTGAAGCCAATGCAGGCCAGTCTGGGCAAGGAAGGCAGACCTTCTCCCCTGAGGGTGAAACATCAGGGATTTGATAAAATCCTAAAACGTATAATTGCCATAAAAGGAGACACTGAGTGCTAGATCAACTCAGCAGGTCGGACAGCATCTCTGGTGAAAATGGAGAGGTGGCACTTTGCATAGGGACACTTCTTCAGACCAGTAGAACTAGTGCTGATGGGTGATTGTCCTATCTGGGACACATGACAATAAACTTTCTTGAATCTTGAATCTTGATTGATGGCATGGACTTGGTGGGCCAAAGAGCCTGTTTCCATGTTACATCTTGAAACCAAAACTAATTTAAAAAAAAAGAGGGCACACAAAGTACAAATGACTACAGCTCAGAGCATCACAGCAATGCTATCCTGCATTTTAATGATAGTTTTAGTTTAGTTTGGTTAGTTTAGTCTAGAGAACTTGGGAAACAGGCCCCACTGTGTCTGCAACAACCAGCGATTCCCGTACTATCCTACACACTAGGGACAATTTTTACCAAAGCCAAATTAACCTACAAACCTTTACGTCTTTGGAGTGTGGGACAAAACTAAATCACCCGGGGAATGTACAAACTCCAAACAGACAGAGCCTGTAGTCAGGATCGAACCAGAGTCACCGGCACTGTACAGCAGCAACTGTACCGCTGCGACACCGTCCCGCCCTTAAGATATTTTCTCAGCTTTGGAAATTACAAAATGTGTGAAAACTCTGCCATGAGCTCTCTGCTTGCTCCCTGCCATGCGTGAGAATGGCCTGCAGATAACACTCAGAGAATGGAGCCTATACTCTGGAGGAACAGGCAAGTATTTATTCAGTGGGAATCTACACAGTGAGTTGGGTGACCACTCTGTACATGTTAGAGCAAGCACACGGCATACATACCCGCTCCCAGCGAAAGTGAAAAATGATTATTTATTTTTCCCCCAGGAGAAAAGAACTAAATGAATCACAGTTAAAGTGACAGCTGCCTCGCTACATCTTTGGTATTTGGCACGTGCTGGAGTAACTCAGTGGGTCAGGCAGCATCTCTGGAGAACATGGGCAGGTGACATTTTGTGTCGAGCTTTGCAAGTTCAGAGACCCAATCTCTTTTAAAAGGTTTTGCAAAGTAACGGGAGATACAACGACCATGCAACCTCATCATTCCCATCCTGAGGCCAAATCTAGACCAGTAGAGCTGCAGTGATTAATAGCATTAGTTTGCACTGTACTCTATTGCTCTCACTCATCACTCCTCATTATCCCTGCAATCTTATCCAACTCAGCAAATCCCCGGAATATCCCAGGATTGGAGCTGCTCCGATCCTTGTATCTCCTTGAATTTAATCTCCCCTTCACTGGCAGTCATGCTTTCAGCTGGCAAAAAAACCAACACAAATTGCTGGAGTAACTCAGCGGGACAGGCAGCATCTCTGGGCAATAGGTGACCTATCCAATTGGGACCATTATTCAAACTGCAAAGGCTGCTATGTAATTCACTAAAACTTTTGCATTTCCTTTTTATCGATGTTTTACAATTTTTGTTCTTTAAAGGTGTGACACAATGACCCAGGTACGATCCTGACTACGGATGCTCTCTGTACGGACTTTGTATGTTCTCCCAGTGACCAAGTGCTGTGGCTTCTTCCCACATTCCAAAGGTGTACAGGTTTGTAGGTTAAATGTCTTTGGTAAATTGTAAATTGTCCCAAGTGTTCAGCATAGATTCTGTGGGCCTGATTCCTTGCTGAATATCTAAAGTCTAAAGATGCTTTCAAACCTACCTTCATAGACCAAATATCCATTCATCTGCCCCATATCTCCTTACACAAATTCATAGAACAACACAGCATGGGATGGAGCCCTTCGGCCCACAATGTCCATGCTGAACATGATATCCAAGTCAAACTAACCTCCTCTGCATGCACGTGATCCATATTCCTCCATTCCCTGCATATCCATGTGTCCATCTAAAAGCCTCCTATTGCCTCCCCCACCATCCCTGGCAGTGTCTTCCAGGCACCCACCACACTCTGTGTAAAGAACTTGCCCCGCGCATCTCCTTTGACTTTAAAGCGATGCCCTCTTGGCTTTGACATTTCCATCCTGGGAAAAAGATTCTGACTCTCTACCTTATCTATGCCTGCCAACATTTTATATAATTCTATCACTTATCCCTTCAATCTCCGTTGCGCCAGCGGTTATGTTTTCAGGTCAAATTTCAATTGATAGTATCCTGATGTAATGATGTTTCTGATGTTATAAGGTGATTGAGTGCCCATGTGAGTACAGCTTGTTGTTGGAGCAAGCTTAGGCATCAGCAACACCATTGTGGAAATTTCATTTGCAGTTGTTGGGCCGTTACCTGGGCCATGAGCAGGCCTTGTCATCAAGTGAAGAGGCCCAAGCTTCAATGTTGTTTTGAAGCAAGGACATGGACGACACAATGGCGCAGCGGTAGAGTTGCTGCCTCACAGTGTCAAAGACCCATGTTTGATCCTGACTACGGGTGCTGTCAATACAGAGTTGGTGCCTTCTCTCTGTGACCATATCCTCTCCTGTAGCCATTCTGAGTGGGATTGGGTACCGTGATGCAAAATGGGCCCTGACTTTCCACATCGAACAGGGTGAAGGGTCCAAATGAAGTCTATGCCATGGCCTGAAGTGAAGTTGATGCCCTGTTTTTTTAGCAGAAGTAACTAGCGCTGCCTCGGACCCACTTCTGACTTCCCTGAGCCTAGTCACAGCCGTGTGTTCAAGGCTGCCTGGCAATAGGTAGCCTCAGCACCAAAACATATCCTCAGAATTAAATGGAGAACATTCCATTGTAGAGACAAGGTACTACAGCTGCTGGTTTGCACCAAAGGCCACAAAGCGCAAGAGTAACTCGGTGGGTCAGACAACATATCTGAAATAACATGGACAGGTGATGTTTCAGTTCTGACCCTTCTTCAGACTTCCGACCTGAAAAGTCACCTATCCATGTTACTCTTGACTCAAGCGATGCTGCTTGACCTGCTGTGTTACTCCAGATGTTGCCCCACATCTGGAACTCTCTCCAGTCCCTAAACACCTTCCCATCTCTGTGGCCCCTTTCACTCCTCCACTGCTCACTTTGTAAGCCATCTAGCCCCTTCACCTCTCACCATGTCTGTAACTCCTCTAATATGCACACCTTTCTTTATCTCTGTCACCTTTCTAACTCCTACACCTCTCCCAATTTCTGTAGCCCCTCCAGTCCGTAACCCCATCCTATTTCTGTAACTTCTCCAGGACATGTCCAAGAGTTGAAGTCCTATATTGAACAAGGCCACTGATTACGGTGTTAGACGGGAATATTGGGAAGTTGACTGGGAGGAGGCTGTTTACAGGTAAAGAGATGTCTAGAATGTGAGGGGCTTTTAAACATGTAGAGTTCAGGGCCAGCATGTTCCTGTTAAAGGGAATGGTAAGGGTGACAGGAACACGGAACCCTGGATGACAAAAGATCTTGAGACTCTGTTCAACAAAATTACCCCGCACATCTCCTTGAAACTTTCCCCCTCTGACTTTAAAGCTAAGTCCTCTTGTGTTTGCAATTTGTTGTCTGTAATTTCCACCCTTGGAAAAGCTTCTATCATTCTATCTATACCTCAGAATTTAATGAATGTAAATGGGCTCTTTGGCCCTCCATACCTGAAGCCAATGCAGGCCAGTCTGGACAAGGAAGGCAGACCTTCTCCCCTGAGGGTGAAACATCAGGGATTTGATAAAATCCTAAAATGTTATAGTTACCATAAAAAGAGACACAGAGTACTGGATCAACTCAGCAGGTCAGAGTGTGTGGGCTGATTGTTGTTCAGCGCTGATTCCATGGGCCTGGTTCCATACTGAATCGGCTTCCGGTAGGCGGCGCGGCTCTGGCCAGCAGCGGCCTCTGCAGCCTGTCCGCGTTTTTGTTATTTTTTGTCTGTGTTTCTGTGTATTTTTTGTTATTTTATGTTGGGGTGTGTGTGTGGGGGGGGGGGGGGGTGGGGTGGGAGGGGGGGGGGGAACTTTTTGAATCTCTCCCTGCACTGGAGACCCGACCTTTTCTCGTCGGGTCTCAGGTGTCGTTGAGGCCGCAACGAGGAGCGGCCTCCAACGGGAAGAAGCCGGGGACTCGGGTGTCGACTCACCGTTGCCGTCGCGGAGCTGGCCGAGTCCGGAGCGGGTGGAGCGGTGGAGGAGCGCTGCTGCTGCTGCTGTTGCTGCTGCTGCTGCTGTCGCTGCTGCTGCTGCTGCTGCTGCTACTGCTACCGGAGAGTCGGAGGCTCCAACGACGGGTCTGTGGACGACGGCACTGGGAGCCCACGGCTCCCTGGAGGGAGACCGCTTCTCAGGGCTCCTGCAACGGCGACTTCTCCCGCCCGAGTGCGGGGTTGAAGAGCTCCTGGAGCGGGGCCTGACACCACTGCCCCGCGCGGCTTGGAATGGCCGCGGACTCTGCGAGCGCACACCGGGGGCTCTAACACCAAGACCCGGTGTGCGACCTTGCATCACCCGGCGTGGCTTTAATGGCCGCGGGACAATCGCCATCGCCAGCCGGGGGCTATGACTTTGACTCTGACATCGGAGGGGGGAGAGTGCAGTGGAGAGATAAGTTTATTTGGCCTTCCATCACAGCTATGTGATGGATGTTTATGTAAATATAATTTGTTGTGTCTGGGGTCTATTTTGTGTGTAATGTATGGCTGCAGAAACGGCATTTCGTTTGGACCTCCAGGGGTCCAAATGACAATTAAATTGACTCTGACTCTGACTCTGACTCTGACTCTAAAGTCTAAAGATGCTTTCAAACCTACCTCATTGACCAAATATCATTCATCTGTCCCATACCTCATACAAATTCATAGAACAATACAGCATGGGATTAAGCCTTTCGGCCCACAATGTCCATGCTGAACATGATGTCCAAGTCAAACCAACCTCCTCTGCCTGCGCCTGATCCATATTCCTCCATTCCCTGCATATCCATGTGTCTATCTAACAGCCTCTTAAATGCTCCTATTGCCTCCACCACCATCCCTGGCAGTGTGTTCCGTGGGATTTATCCGGGTGTTCCGGCTTCCTCCCACACTCCAAAGACGTGCAGGTTTGTAGGTTAATTGGCTTCTGTATATTATCCCTTGTGTGTAGAATAGAATTTGTGTATGGGTGATCACTGGTCGATGCGGATTCGGTGGGCCGAAGGACCTGTTTGCACCTGTATCCCTAAATCTATGTCTAAAACAAATTTGCACAGAAATCAAACCAAAATATTTGCAATTAAAAAAATGGAAACAATTGAAAACTTGGGAATGCAATCTCTTGCAACAGACAAGTAATCAGACTAAAGGCCACTTTCTTAAAAACATTGGTCACATTTTAATTGACCTTGACATAGCACTGTAATCCAACTGTCAGTTTAAATTGGAAAAAAGGTACCAATGCACAGTGTGCACAGGATGGTGTGTTCTGAATGACAGTACTGTGCCGGTGACTTTGCAGAGCTAACATTTATCAGATACGCCACTCTTCCAGGATACAGTGAAAAGCCTTCTGTTAAAAGACGTTAGGCGTTTAGAGTGAGCACACACCATCGCAGCCAACAATCGCCACTCTGGTGGCCTTGACTTTGCCCCGACTGAAAGGGTTACGATGTGAAACTCAAGCCCAAGGTCCCTGTTTCACGGTACTTCATCTGAATAGCTCTGTCTGGGGAGGTTGTTCTGTAAGAGTGGTTCACTTGATTGACTTTGAATGATCCGTTTCTTTGGTGCTTAGTGGGGGGACATCAGTTTGTAACAGATCTTTCATGGGTTTATGTGTGGATGAAAGCTGTCACAGCAGACAAACCCTTGGTAAACAGCATGAGCACGTTTGTAGATGAGCAAACCAACAGAGTGGACAACACTGCAAGAGACAATCTGTTTCCTCGCAGTATATTAAATAATTGCTCAGGGCAAAGTTGACTTAAGTAGTTCTGAACAAGGAAATATAATCATAATTGTTTTTTTCTCCTTTGTATAACAAGTAAAGTGTCGTTTATCCCATAGGTTCAAGTGTCTAACAGAGTGTTTGAAAGCAGTTGTACTCTTCCCCTCTCTCAGGCGCAACGTTCAGTTATAAAGTAAATTTTCCGATTACTTTTTGTTGTGAACACTGTACACAATCTCTTAGGGTCTCTTCAGTGGCTGCTCATTAACAAGGCCAACCCTCCTCAACTTTGTCATTGGAGACTCCTTAGACTTAAAAGGAACTGAAACAAACTGCCCCAAATCAGATGGTGCACTTACAAAAAACAGCTAGTCATGTTGCTTTTGAGGTGCGGGTATTTAACTGAAGTCACCACAGACTAAAATGTCCAAATAACAACTTTGGGAAATAAACTAAAGACTCGGACCCAGTAACAGTTGTACAGAAGGGACATAGATAGGGTAAACGATCAGAACCTTTTCCCAAGGTGGAAATGTCAAAGCATAAGTCTCTTCCTCAGAGTAGGGGAATCGAAATCCTAAGGACATTGGTTTAAGGTGAGGGGAAAAAGATTTAGTAGGAACCTGAGTGATAACCTTTTTTATACAAAGGGTGGTGAATGCATGGAATGAGCTGCCAGAGGAGGTAGTTGAGGCAGGTAATATTGCAATGTTAAAGAAATATTCAGACAGTACATGGATAGGGTTGGTTTCGAGGGATATGGGCCAAATGCAGGCAGGTGGGACAAGTGTGGATGGGACCTATTGGTCGGTGTGGGTGAGTTGGGCTGAAGGGCCTGTTTTTACACTGTAAGACTATATGACTCCATAGAGGGCATAGCTTTAAGGTGACATGCGACAACGTATATAGGAGATGTGCTATGCAAGTTCTTTACACACAGAGTGATGGGTGCCTGGAACGTGCTGCTGGGGGGTGATGGTAGAGGCAGATATGATAGTGTACAAGAGAATTTTGGATAGGCAATGGATATGCAGGGAATGGAGGGATATGGATTATGTGAAGGCAGGTAAGAATTGGTCGTGGCATCATGTTTAGCACAATCGTTGTGGGCCGAAGGGCCCGTTTCTGTGCTGTACTGTTCTATTTTCTATGCAGCACTTTGATTTTGTAATTTAGGAGAATAATGAGAATTTGGAACAAACATCGCAGACCTATGCTCAAGAAACCGATAGCAGAATTCAGTCCATGATATTTGTGTTCATCCTTTGGGAGTGTTTTCCAATCAGACCCACTTCCTGCAACCCACCACCACCAGACCCAGGAACTGCTTCTTCCCCTCTGTTATCAGGCTTCTGAACAGTCCTTCCATAAGCTAGGCTACCCTCCGATTCACCTCTACCTTTTTGAAGACATTGGACTTTGTGGAGCTGATGCACAACAATACTGAGAACTATATCCTGCACTGTGTATTTTCCCCCCTTTGCTCCACCTATTGTGCTTGAGTTTGGCCTGGTTGTGTTTTTGTTTAGTATTATCTGATCTGATTAGATAGAATGCAAAACAAAGCATTTCACTTGTACCTCGGTGCATGCAACGATAATAAACTTAAACCGAAGCCTAAACCACACTTTTCTAGAACCGGCAGCTGTTCCAAATCACAGCACCCTGCTTCATAGCGAATAATCTCAGCTTTACCAGCCCCACAGACGTTAGTTTAGCTTAGTTTGGAGATACAGCATGGGAACAGGTCCTTCGGCCCACTGAGTCCATGCAAACCATCAATCACCTGTTCACACTAGCTCTAGGTTATCCCACTTTCTCACCCACTCCCTGCACACTGGGGGCAATTTACAGAGCCCAATTAACCTACAAACCCGCACGTCTTTGGAATGTGGGAGGAAACCAGAGCATTTGGAGGAAACCCATGTGGTCACTGGAAGAACATACAAACTCCACACGGACAGCTCCCCAGGTCTGAATTGAACCAGGTTCACTAGTGCTTTGAGGTTGCGCAACCCTAGTTTTCCATCGATATAAATCTTCTCTACGTCCTCTTGCCAAGAAATTGGATCCATCTGCATTTGTTTTTATGTGCCATTTGATTTGGTTTAAGCCCAAGTCTGGTGGTGGCCCTGTAATACAGACTGTTGGTGCATTGCAGGTGCCATCATAGAACATAGAGCATAGAACTTAGAACTTAGAACTTAGAACTTAGAACTTAGAACAGTACAGCACAGAAAAGGGCCCTTCGGCCCACAATGTTTGTGCCGAACATAATTCCTAGCTGAACTGATCTCATCTGCCTCCAAGTGATCCATATTCCTTCGTTCCCTGCAAATCCATATGCCTATCTAAAGGCTTTTTAAACACCACCATTGTATCTGCCTCCACCACCACCCCTCGCAATGCATTCCAGGCCCCCACCACCCTTTGTATAAAAACCTGCCCCATACATCTCCATCATATTTTCCCCCTCTCAACTTCTAGCTGTGTCCTCGTGTTGGGCATTTCCATACTGGGAAAAAGGTTCTGACTGTCTATCCTATCCATACCTCTCATAATTTTATAGACTTTTATCAAGTCTCCCTTAACCTCTGACATTACTAAAGAATACAATACTAGTCTATCTAACCTATCCCTGTAGCTGAAACCATTTAATCCAGGCAATATTCTGGTAGCCGCCTCTGCACCTTCTCGAAAGCTTCTACATCTTTCCTGTGATGGGGCGAACCGAACTACATGCAATATTCCAAATGTGATCTACCCAAAGTCCTATAAAGTTGCATGAAGATTTCCTGACTCTTATATTAATTGCCCCAAGCAATGAAGGCAAGCATACTATATGCCTTCTTTATCACCCCGTCCATCTGTTCTGCCACCTTTAGTGAACTATGAGCTTGGACTCCAAGATCCTTCTGCACATCAATGCTGTTAATGGTCCTGGCATTAGCTGTATCTAATATCTCATCTTCCAATATCCCTATGTTGATAAACCAATATAGCTCTGCCCACTTTTGTGTTTTTAAAAGGTGACATGCTACTACAGCAAGAAGAACGATGGACCTGTTCCCAGTATTCTGTAAATATTATAACTTCTGATGTAATTCCTACATCCTAGCATTGTGAAAGGATGTTGCTATGGAGATGTTAATTGGTCTAGTTATAATTTTTCAAAATTCTTAAGATTCGGGAATGATGATTGTAGATTGGGGCATAACAAATGTGACCTAACCATTTTAAACAGGTCCTTCGGTCCACCAAGTCAATGCCAACCACCTGTCCACACTAGTTCCATGTCATCCCACTTTCCAATCCACTCCCTACACACTAGGAGTAATTTACAGAGGGTCAATTAACCTACAAATCCGCATGTCTTCGAGATGTGGTAGGAGGCCGGAGCACCTGGAGGAAACTCACATGGTCACAGGGAAAACATGCAAACTACACACAGACAGCAGCTGAGGTCAGGATCAAACCCAGGTCTCTGGTGCAAAGAGGCAGTGGCTTTACAAGTTGTGCCACTGTGCTATTTATGAAAAAGAAAATAGAGGAAAATAGGAACCACCTTCCTGTTGGTCTGACCTCAATAGTTGGAGAAAAAGCTAGATTATTTGAAATAAATCAGGACACTTTGAAAATAAGATGAGCAAAATTAACATGGGCTGTTTGAAGGGAAAATCATGGTTAAATAGTCATTTGGAGTTCGTAGAGGATGTATTTCATGGAATAATCAAGGAATAATTTCAGACAGAATTTTATAGATCCTTGGTGAAGCCACACTTGGAGTATCGTGTACAGTTTAGTTTAGAGATACAGCATGGCAACAAGCCATTAGGCCCATCGACCACTGATCACCCGTTCACACTAGTTCTAGCATTGCCGAGATTCTCGATGCATATCAGAATCGTTCTCCGCATCAACATGTTGAGAGTTCTTGCCAATGTAGTAAAGCATTCTAACATCTCTGAAGAAACGTCTCGACCTGAAACATCACCTATTCCTTTCTTCCAGAGATGCTGCCTGACCTGCTGAATTACTCCAGCTTTTTGTGCTCATCTTCGGTATAAACCAGCATCTGCAGTACCTTCCTACACATAACAAGTGCAATCTTTGCAACCTTTGTAGTTAATTCAGAAAGGGACGCACCACTATACAAGGAACACTCTTCCAACTGCAGGGGAATGTTGCTTGCTGCTCAGTGTATGAGTGGTGGGTGGGACAGGTTGTGAGAGTACTTCCTTGAGGCATGAGGGGGGGGGGCGAGCAGAGGGAGTGAAGGCTAGTTATAGAGAGAGTTATACAGCACGGAATCAGACTCTTTGGCTTAGCTTGCCCATGCGGATCAAGGTGCCCCATTTACAATGGTCCCTTATGCCTGTGTATGGCTCATACCCCTCAAAACCTTTCCTATCCATGTCTCTGTCCAAACCTTTCCCTGTTCACCTTAAACATATGTCCTCTGGTTCTTGTTTCCCCTACTCTGGGTAAAAGATTGTGCATTTACCCAATCTTTTTCCCTCATGACCTTATACACCTCTATAAGAGCACCCCTCATTCTCCTGCACGCCAAGGAATAAAGTCCTAGCCTGCATAACCTCTCCTTATAGCTCAGGCTCTCTGGAGCTAAAGTCTTTACTGGACTTCATCTTGCATTATACATGTACACTGTACACTGTACACTGTACACTGTGGCTGGCTTGATTGTAATCATGTAAAGTCTTTCTGCTGACTGGTTAGCAGGCAACAAAACAGCTTTTCAATGTACCTCGGTACACGTGGCAATAAACTAAACTTAAGGAAGTTAGAAGAAACTGTATTCACATATTAGAACGTGGAACACTTTTACACAAGTGGCACTCAGTGTAGAGACTGCATTATCGTTTAAAATGAAATCAGCTAAAGAATTAAATAATGAAAAGAAGCGGATTAGTGAATAAAGCAATAACATTAACTTGCTCCAGCGATGTGATTGCAAAAAGTCTGTGAACAACACTGCTATACACTGCCAGCTAAGCTAGTTTTTCTTTTATTTTGTAATATTTTTATGCTGGATTATTCAAATCACACTGAGCCAAAAACACAATATCTTTAATTAGCACAGGCAAGTGCTAAAAAAGTACAGGAAACTTCCTCGGAAACACTTTACTGTCTCGCCAACCAAGAATAAGCTTGCAAGCTGCATAATTACTGAACAATTCTAGATTTTATAAGTTTGGAAAAATATGTGAAAAAGAAACAATGCACGGTTTTGATGGAACAAAGGCTGACAAAAGGGGAAGAGATTCCATGTCTTTAAAGGGATTCTGATGGCTCAGAGGTGTAGTAAATATTCTGCATCTGACGGAATGGGAGAGAATGTGACTTCTTGCATTGGAAGTGTCTGAGGCTGTAGTGAATGAGGCTCATTTGCCTGTGAAAAGCCTGCTTCTATTACTCCTGTCAAAGAGCTGTCAGATCGAATTGAGGAGACCACAGTCCGACTTCTATAGGCTTTTAGCAACTCAAGCAGGCTGGGCGATCAATAACTCCCAATTCGGAGAAGAAAGTCAAGCGAAAGAAACTGGGGGTTTGTGAAAAATAAAGGAGCAAAATTTGTCAAGGGGAAATAATTACCGGGGGTGGGGTGGGATGGGGGAGGGGTGGGCTGGTCTCTCCAGGGCTGAGCTTTCTCTAAACCCCAAGTGTAGTTTTTTCTCAACATGGGAACAGGACACATAACTAACAAATAAATAACTCTTAGCAAAGCCAATAAATGGATCAAGTTTTTTACAAACATTAGAAGCGTGAAGTTCCTATTGCAAAACCTGACTTGTTCTTTCGTCAACTTTAGTGCTTTCACAGCTAATTTGCAATAATGTGACTAAGCAAGTTCTCTTTATAAGCCGCTTCTCAAATGAGTTTACAAATGTGTACAAAAGGCACCTTTCCTGGCCAAGCATTTACATTGAGCTGAATTTGAAAATGTTAAACAAATCTGCATCAACTTTTAAAATCAAAAACACAATTTTCCCAGTTGAAAAATACTGCTTTATTCAATAAATTAAAATAAACCACAAAAGAGGTGCAGGGAGGCACTACAAATTAAAATTGTCGATCCCCTCTCTCACAAAATGCAGCAATGAATTAAGAGGAATTTACACAATCATGATAATAAGATGATACCAGAGAATTATGGTTTCACTTTAAAAAAGATGTTTGGATTTAAATCGACTTTGTTCTTTCACTTTACAATCTGCCCTGACAGATATTAAAAATCAATCAGTCATTTATGAGGAGCACATTGAAAATAAAATGACTAATTTAAA
The DNA here is from genome assembly GCF_028641065.1 of Leucoraja erinaceus. Taxonomy (NCBI): domain Eukaryota; kingdom Metazoa; phylum Chordata; class Chondrichthyes; order Rajiformes; family Rajidae; genus Leucoraja; species Leucoraja erinaceus. The sequence continues at coordinate 38,686,670 of NC_073388.1, forward strand.
ATCTCCTGCGTGAATTCATTAAACACCACCAAAGTTAAACTTCAGCACTGGCAGATGCATGATGTATATCCTGTAATTTGGATCAGAAAATCTGCAACCACCATGGACATTGTTCATCCCACTTCTGAGTGTACTGAAGTCTAATCGACTTGGAAATCCCAGCCCTTTCCCAGCAAGTTGTGGACTTTGTCTTTCCGCTTGGGTGATAAAAGGAATTGGTTCATTTAGATCATCAATCGGATTTATAAATCATCACTAATGTAAGAGGGTATTTAACGCCTAATTGAATATTCCAACTATGTCGGTGGTTGTTCTAAAGGAAGAGATATGATGCTCTTCAACTCGAAGCTGGTGGCAGAGGGCACTATGCTGTCACAATGTAACTAACTGAACCATATATTTTCAGGAATTTTCAAAGAATCAGTAGTTGCATTGAGCAAATCTTAGAACTCTTAATGTATTCTTTTCACCTTTTGTCTGTTCAAGTATATTAAACACGATAAACCCATTACTGTGGTTCCAAAAGGCTTGTGTGAGCTCTGTAAACATGAAATTATCTCAGTTTATATTTGAGTAAATACATTGGCAGTCATCGTTTTCTAAATTATGTTAGGTTACACTGGTTATTTGAGCGGCATTTCATCCTCAGCTTGACTGGCTTCATCTATCTTACACTAATGAATCTGAAATACATAGGCTGAGACTATTTTTCTTTGAAGTATAGGAGGCTGAGAGGTGACCTTATTGAGGTGTACAAGATCATGAGCAGCATGGATAAGGTGAACGTTCGCAGTTTTTTTCCCAGGGTAGAGGATTCTAAAACTAGAGGGCTTCAGCTTAAATTGAGAGCGGAAAGGTTTAAGAGGGACCTCGGGCCAACTTTTTCACTCAGAGGGTAGTCCGTATCTGGAGAATAGCTGCCAGATGAAGCTCTACAGCCCGATATAATTACAACCTTTAAAAGATACCTAGACAGCTATATGGATAGGAAGTGGTTAGAGTGATATGAACCAAGGGCAAACAGATGGGACTAGCCCAATATGCCAACTTGGTCGGCATGGACAAGGTGCCCCATTTAAGCTAGTCCCATTTACCTATGTTTAATCCAATTTTGGGCCACTTTGGACTAATTCAGCTAAAACTGTTAATAACTTAATACCATGATCCCAATAAACTATTCAGAAAAAATCTGTGATTTTTTAACACCCCAAAATATTCTAGGTATTAGTATAACTACAACAAGGTATTTTACTTTCTGAAAGTGTCTAATGACCACCCACATTTAGGAATACCTAGTAGAACTGCTATTCTCCGATGTGACAAATTAACTTGTGTTTAAGAAGGAACTGCAGATGCTGGAGAATCGAAGGTACACAAAAAAGCTGGAGAAACTCAGCGGGTGCAGCAGCATCTATGGAGCGAAGGAAATAGGCAACGTTTCGGGCCGAAACCCTGACAAATTAACTTACTGTGGTAAAGGAGGCATATGGTATGCTTGGCTTCATTGATCAGGGCATTGAGTATAAGAGTCGAGAAGTTATGATGCAGCTTTATAAGACTTTGGATAGGCTGCATTTGGAATATTGTGTTCAATTCTAGTTGCACCATTACAACAAGGATGCGAAGGCTTTGGAGAGGATGCAGAAGAAGTTTACCAGAATGCTGTCTGGATTATGGGGTATTAGAGGCTGGACAAATGTGGATCGTTTTCTCTGGAATGTCGAGGGTTGAGGGAAGACTTGTTAGAGGTATGTAAAATTATGAGAGGCATAGATTGGGTAAACAGTCAGATACTTTTTCCCAGGATGGAAATATGAGAAACTAGAAAGGGTAGCTTTAAGGTGGAGAGAGGCAAAGTTTAAAATAGTCTGAGAAAGGATCTCAACCCATGCTTTTCTCCAGAGATCCTGCCTGACCCACGGAGTTACTCCAGCATTTTGTGTCTATCAAAGTTTAAAGGAGATGTGCGAGGCAGGTTTTTTTACACAGAGGGCAGTGGGTGACAGGGAGTTGGCAGACACCAAAGTGGCATTTGAAGGGCTATTAGATATGCAGAGAATAGAGGGATATGGATCACATGCAGGCAGAAGAGAGCAATTTATCTTGGCATCATGCTCGGCACAGACATTGTGGGCTGAAGGGCCTGTTCCCATGCTCTATTGGTCTGCTCTACAGTATGATTGTAGAGTAAACAATGTTGCTCCTGATTGTGCATGTACTTTATCGCAGTGAAATCTACCAGGAAGACTGTTTGGGTGTATGTTTTTTAATATTCATAAGAGGCCACTCTAAATTCAGTACCCCATTCCTGCTTTTTCCCCATAACCCTTGATTCATTTAGTCCTAAGGGTTAAATCTACCTCCCTCTTGAAAACATCCAGTCAATTAGCCCCCACTGCCTTCTGTGGCAGAGAATTCCACAGATTCACAACTCTCTGGGTGAAAATTTGGATGAGACTTTCTTTCATCCAGTCCATCTTCACAGTGCATTGCATCAGGAAGATTGGAAATATTGTAGAGGATGCATGCCACGGATGCTGACCGTTTCCTTTTCTCCCTTCCACCTTCTGTGAGAAGATACAGGAGCTTGAGAGCTTGGATGTTCAGACCTAAGAATAACTATTTTTAAGTCCCACTGCGATCAGATTCTTGAACCACTCACTTCATTAAACCCCCTTCCAAAGGGTGCTGCCACGTACTCTTACTCTCAATATTGCCTCATCCGGTGTTTTGTACCTTTGGAAGCCCCGCATTCGTGGCAGCAGGAATGAGGGAATGCATCATCTCAGAAGCTTCCTCCACTCCTCCCATTCAAGCCAGCCAGCCATCCCCAACCCCATCAGCAAGTAGTCTCTCACTCCAACTTCTCATAAAATCAAGATCAAACTTCAAAGGGTAATTTCTCGTAATTTAATCTTTCTATTTTATTTCGAAGTCTTGTGATGAGACTACAGGAAGCTTTTGAAGTTCTGTGGTTTCATGCAGTAAACCAATCTGTATGTGAACACACTACACAGCCAAACCATAAATGGTAGAAAAGACATGGGCCATTAACAACATGATTACATACATGTACATCGCCCTTAATTGGACCACAGTCCCAATAGCCTTTGAGTAGACAACAGCTCATGTAGCACTGTCCAGAATTCTATCTGCAATCGTCCAGACATGTTCAACGATATTTTATAACTTCCGAAAGTGCATTCTTCTGAGCCTCCTGCTGCTGCAAGAATGTGATCAAGAGGAACATCCATTCTATTGGCTGCTGACGTGCCAGCAGCCCTGGTAGAGTGCGACTTGAAATTATTTGTATTCACTCCCGCTTTCAGCTGCCTACACTCTATCTATCTTGAAATGGTCTGCACCAACAATCTCTTGTGAGATCTTTTTATAACTATGAAGAAACTTTTCCTTCATCTCATAGGTTCTTAGTAACCTCAATGTACCTTTTCACATAATAAACACCCACAATCTCTGATCTGGTGGGTATGCTGTCAACTCCAACTTGTACCCAACCGTGCCTGCTCTGCTTTATGAGTTCATTTACATAAAATGCTACCCTCTTGTCAGATATGACCGAGTGATCCAGACGGAGATTGTGTAAAGACTGTGCTCTACGTGCTGAAATAAGTGTCATAAACATGACTAACTTAGGAGTAACTGCTCCCATGTTAAGGATACAGCTGATGTCAATTTGCGTTAAAAAATTAATACTGATTACACATTCCACACTACTTTGTATCTAGGCTTTAGAGGGTTCATATAAAAGACACCTTCCATAACCATTGTCACCAGTGGGTGAGAGCCACTTCTAGTTTATTGTCCCTAGTATTAGATACGATGACAAAGCACTACGAGCAGTGTTAATTGCGCTATAACTTAGTCAATTCTCATAAAACCAAACTGAAAGAAACCCACAAACCTCTGCTACTTCTGTTTAAAAGTAGCTCACATGTGTCTCTTCACAAAACCTTTCCATACAACCATGCAGTGATAGATGCGTGAGAAATGGGTTGAACTAACCACTGCACGTGTCTGTGAGCAAATACAGTAGCTTCTTTCAGCAGACCTATTTACAATGGAAACCATGGTGGAGTAGGCCAATTTGGCACTACTATAATTCATGTTGCCTCGTCTTGAATCATCTTTGGAGGCATCTTCCGATATTTATACCCTGTGCATGCCTCTACAATATTCTGTTTCTTATCTGTGGGTAGGGTCACAGACATAGCTGCAGAGTTTATGACAAAACCTAGATATGTAATAGATTTTGTCAGTATGGGCTTTCCTGGATGAATAACAAACCCTAGATATTCTAGGAGTGCCTTGGTTGCTGAAACAGCTAACTCTGTGACACATGATCTCTTCCCTACATTAAGCATGTCCTCTATAAACCCCATGACAATATGCCCTTTAGATCTGAGTAGGGCAACATTGACTTTAGAATCTTTGTAAATAGCCTAGGGCTGAACAACCCCTTAGGTAGAGCCTAAAATTGCCACAACTGGTCTTGCCAGATAAACTTCATATATATCCTGTGACTCTTGTGTATTGGTCCTGATTAGTATGCAGTTACAATCCTCTGTAATCAGCTATTTTGCTGAATGAAATATATCCATCTTAAAATGGTTATATTCCAAGCACGTGTTCAGACTAGCTAAATCTTAGAACAATTTGGTATCCTCCATTTTTCTTCAACCTTGAGAAGATATTAGAAATATACTCCTCTTGTTCATGGGCAGACTGCTAAACCACACCCTTTTTAAGTAGTTTCTCTATTTCAATTTGGATAGCCATAGTTTCCTTTTTCAACCGTATGCACGGGAGTTTTGGCTTCTCTTGCTGCGGAGGAAATTGATCAGCCAGAAACTCAATCTTATAACCATTTATGATTTGTAAACTGAAAGGATCAGAGGTTGTCTGTCCCCGCCTGTTTTTAAGCAGTCTCATTCTACCTTCAACTTGAATATTGTCAGCACATCTCACACGACTGATAGAATAATATTCGCATACCTCAATGGCCTCCACCTCTTGGTCGCTTTGCTGTCCATGACGAGGCAGACGGTGGCTGTAGGTATCATCAAGGCAGTTTCTAAGAAAGAACTTACTATAAAAACCATCACGGCTGCCAATAAAATAATAGGCAAGATGTGATTATCACCCCCCGCCATCAAGATCCAGCAAATCCTGAGACTGACACCACCAAAATGGCCTTAGGCAACTGACCCTAGATTTTGCTCTGTCCCTTTGGCTCTGGCATCATGGCCTGCTGGGGAACGATACTAATTATGTGGAGTGCACTGCCTCCATGGTGAGCTCTGTGAACCTGCGCATAAAAGGAGTTTAATTGTGTAGGTATGGTGCTCCGTGGAGGCAGTGGAGCAGTATCTGCTGCTAGCTTGGTAGCGATGATATGCATTCCGGTAGCCCGGAGTTGTACCCACAAAGGGTGTCTTTACCACACCCACCGCAACCATGAATTCCTCTTGCAAGCCTTTTACATACTTGCCCAGATCTTCTCCAAAGAGATACTTGCAGACTGCACATTACTCGCCTTGCACAAATGAGCATATATTGGGTTGATCTGTTGCAACACAATTGAGCTCAAACTGTGCATTACACAGAAGTGCTAAGGCGTCTACTGCAAATCAGACAGCTGAGATCCCTCCATCGACCTTGCAAAGGCCGTAATTCCTCTTGTGAGAAATCTCTTCACTCGCTGGAGTTTTAAGTCTTTTGACTTTGTTTTGCCATTCAGATTGCCCCAAATGGTGGCATTAACCTTCAGAACCTCCAATGTCTGGCAGTTATCAGGACTAGCATACTATCCAGCAGTGTCCTGCATGTTCTTCTCATTCCACTGATGAGAAGTCAAGTAACCAATGCTACTTGCCAGTTCTTCCTCTAACGGTTCTCCTATCCCCGAGGATACGGCAAATTTTGTCACAAATACCGGCAGCTTCTTTTTAGACTTGAGTTGAAGCATATCATTCACTTGAGGGAATTCGAGTTCACTGTCGACTTCCCCACAGTCAGAGTCTACCACGTAATACTCCTCAAAACACCCCTCCTCTGAGCGGGAGATAACATAATGCAACCCTGAACCAGGTATTGGTGCCGCAAACATCTGACTTGAACTACCTGTATCGGTCGCCAGTGTGTGGTGCACATTCCCTTCGAACAGCCTCTCAATCAGGTTTTCCAGTTTTAGAAGCCGACAGATGATATCATCCATGGATGTTGAGGCAGTACCTTCCTGCCCCGTATTGTCCTTTTAGACATATTTTGCTGTTTAGCCTTGGCCTTCCCCAAACTGCTCCCTTTCGGAACTTTTGCTTTTTACTTCTATTTATTTATTTATTTATTTTTACATCACGATCCTGCAAGTCATGTAATAATGCTACTTGCCAGTTTGGCCTTTACTGGTTTACCTATCCCTGAGAGGATTGGAAATGATGTTCCAGAGTGCTGGCAGCTCTTTTTTATCCGTGAGCTGAATGTATTTTGCATGTGTTGAGGGAATCCATAAACTCCCTGCCTCTGAGTAGGAGATATCCTCAAATATCTGAATTTAACTGCCGGTATCAGTGCTGTGCACCTCCCCCTCTGACTCAGTTATCCTCACTCTTGTGAGCAGCCTGATAACCTTAACCTTAGATGTTGAGGCAGTGCTTCCCTGGCCAATATGGTCCTTTTGGACAGCTAGTTCTGAGTTGGTCTTCGCTGAGTTGGTCTTCCCTGAACCAAGTTCGAGAAGCTGCCCCTTTTCGGAGCTTTCAGAGGTTGCTGTGCAGGCCACCCGGCCAGCGTCTCTGAGCCCAGGTCGCCAACCTGCTCATTTTCAGAGCTAGCGGAGGTTACTGGACAGGTTATGCTGCCAGTGTCTGCGAGCCCAGGTCCCCAATCAGCTCCATTTTGGAGCTTTCGCAGAGGTTTGTATGCAGACCTTACGTGCCAGCATCTCCAAGCCCGGGTTGACCAGCTGCTCCTTATAGCAGCTTCAGCGCAGTTAGTTGTGCAGGCCACGCCTGTTCACCTCTTCGGCCCCACGCTTGACAAACTGCTCCCTTTCGGAGCTATAAACAGCCGTTGATGTGCAGGTCGTGCCTGCCAGCGTCTCCAAGCCCGGTTCGACAGGCTGCTCCATTTCGGAGCCTTGGAGGAAATTACTGCCCAGTTCGCACCTGCCAGTTACTCCGAAACCAGGCCGGGCCACCTTCTCCCTTCCAGAGCTTTAACAGTGATTGCTGTACAGGTCGCGCCTGTCAGCATCTCCGAGGCCGCTGCACTGTTCCTGCAAAAAAAAAATACCTTACCTGATGGAGCATTTTCAAACGCATCCGTATCTCGCGCCATGATCATGAGACTTCGAAATAAAATAGTGCTCGAACAAGTCGTTGAGTTTATTGTCATCTGCATAAGTATGGTAAGGTACAGATACAATGAAAATCTTGCTTGCAGCAGCAACACAGGCACTTAGTCCCAGAACCAACACACAAAACGTCAATTATACAGTATATAAATTACAGCTAAATTTTAAATAACATTCTGCAAAAGAGTAAAAAGAAAAAGGACTGTGAAAAAAACCCCCAAGACATTAATGTAAAATGAAATTGGAACGAATAGCAAGTCCATGGTTGGGCAAGAGGTGGTCTGTGGTGTTTCATTGCTGAGATACTATAGGATTAGGGTGGTGCAAGTTGGTTTAGGACCTGTTGTGAAAAACGTAGATAGAGTTCAGGAATAGGGCCAGTGTACGCCTGGAACATGGATTGTTCAACGTCCAAAAAGAACAGAGATAGAGTTTGGGGATAGGGCCTGTGTACTCCCGGGACATAAATTCCGAACTAGTCTGAAGAAGGGTCTTGACCTGAAACATCACTCATTCTTTCTATCCAGAGAGGCTGCCTGTCCCGCTGAATTACTCCAGCTTTTTATGTCCACTTTCATTTCAAGACCTCATGGTTGTAGGAAAGTAGCTGTTCCTGAACCTGGTGGTGTGGGACTTGAAGCTTCTGTACCTCCTCCCCGACGGTAGCAGCGAGAATACGGCATGGTGTGGCTCCTTAATGATATATTCAATTATCATGAGCTTTTTTTTTCGATGCAGGAATTTCTCATGGGATCCTAACACAAGCTAAGGATTAATTTAAATTGTTTTAACGCAGTCTAAGCCTAAAAAATATTATTCATGTATTCTAATATACGACTTTCAAGTTTCTGCATCTTCTGCCAGATGGGAGCAAGGAAAAGAAGGAGTATCTGAGCTGGGACAAGTCTTAGATTGTATCGCCACACACCAGTGGCAACAGAGTCATAGAGTCATGCAGCACAGAAAGAGGCCCTTCAGCCCAACTCATCGATGCCAACCAAGATACAGATACAGACCCTTTGCACAGAATAGGCCCTTCAGCCCAACTTGCCCATGCTGACCAAAATGCCCCATCAAAGCTAATCTCATTTGCCCACATTTGGCCCATATCCCTCTAAACGTTTCCTATCCATGTACATGTCTTTTACATTTGTTGCAAACTTTCTCAAGTCCGTCAACAAAACACAAAGTGCTGGAGGAACTCAGCATGTCAGGCAGCATCTCTGGAGAACGTGGATAGGTGACATTTCGGGTCGGGACCTGTCTTCAGACACCTCCCTCCAGCACTTTGTTTTACAAAAGCAATTTTCTTACAGTTACGAAATGACAATAAAACACTATTCCAAGGAGACGCCAGTACAAAAAAAAGCATAAAATCAAATATCACAGCACACGGTAAGTTCCTCCAGCACTTTGTGTTTTGCTTAGGGTCCCGGCACCTGCAGTTTCTTGAGTTTATGGTCCGTTTCCACCGTTCTCACTTTCCCAGTCGGCCAATTTCCAAACTAATTCTGCTCCCAGCTTTTTGTTTGGTCTTTAATGTTGCCGGACGAACTTTTTTCCCCCTAAACCCTTCTAAGATCTCTCTCTCTCTCTGCAGCGAGATCACGCAGAGCGTATCTCTCTCACTGCCGGCTCTCTCGGGCCCTTTTTAAACGCAACATGCTTCCCTGGTGGGCGCTATTTGCTGAATGTTATCCCTTGGTATGTTGTGTCCCAGCGCATCTCCATAGTGAAGCAGCGGAATGCGCTGGGAACAATGCGTAAGAACAGAGATAGCGCGGCTCGGAGGGCACGGGGCTCGATAAACGCATTAAATCCGCACCAACATCTGTTTGGTGAAAAGAAAGTGCTATCTGCTGGAATTAACCTCCTGAACCCGCACCCATTAACCTCGCACGCCGGAGAGTTAGACAACAAGAGAGTATTTGTTGGCACTGTTACGCGGCAATATTTTACTGTGCGAGGCGTGAGAAGGTGCTGTTCAGCTTTATAAATTTTAAACGCAGAATACATTTGTGTGGGAATCAAGACAAGGGGCCATATGCACACATCCGTTAGTCCTCGGGTGATTCTTACTCCCTGTTACGCCGCCGGACGGGCGCACAGGGTTAACTAACATTCGGCCTTAATCCCGGAGAGGAAAGTGCAATCAGTTCTCAGGGGTTGATTAAGCTGATGGGTGCAAGGTGCAAGCGAGGGGACGGTGGGAGAGGAAGGCGTCCGGTAAATGAAGGCAAGCCGACCTGCCCGCTTCGACCGAGCGCTCAGCTCATCCCAGCTCTCAACGCGTCCCTTCCCTCGGGGTTAGACACAAAAAGCTGGAGTAACTCAGCGGGCAGGCAGCATCGCTGGAGAAAAGGAATGGGTGACATTTGGCGACGAGACTCTTCTTCAGACTTCCTGTTCTCTGGGCTTCCCGCTCCCAAAGATTGTCTACAATTAATAGTAGCAATGTTACAAAATTTTGATATTTAAAAAATCAAGTCTGCAATTTATCCCATCAGATAAAGCATAAAAAGAAGTTTAATTTGACACCTAATTCACTTTCATATCTCAAGTACTTAAAAAGTTACGGCCATTTTCAAACTCGGCAATTAGCATCTTGTTCCCTATTGATTTTCTATGGACATAACCAAAAAGCTGTGATCGTGGACAGTCAATAGCCCATAACTTTCTTAAAAATTAAGAGAACTGAATGAAATTTTCAGTTATCATAGATTGAAGCATTCTGAAACAAATATAAAACAATATTACTTGGATTACCTGAAATTAAAGCATATAATTAGTTAGTTACCCAATGGTAGCATTTCAAACTTCAATTACTAGATCTAAACATCTATCCATTTCTAAATAAGTGATTAACATTTTTAAAAAGCCTAAGTGTCCAAATAATATTCACAAATAATTCACAATAAAACATGATTTTTAAATCCCATTTACATTAATTTATAGGCCAAATGGAAGGAATTTAATGTTCAATTGCTGTAAATTGAAGTCAATTTAAATCAGCTTTCTAGTGAGATCATGTGAACGTTCTGGTTTAGAATGTTCACATTTCAGTGGATTTGTGCCCCAAATGCCCAGATACTGTGTGATATAATGGGCCCAAAATTAGCTACTCGCAACATTAAACTTTGTATAAAGGGATCTTAAGAAGCCATTTTTAATGTAAAAATAAACAGCCTACCTTCTGTTGTCCCCTGTATGAGATCCGGCCGGTTGCCGGCGGTCGGGGGTTTAGAGGTTAATTTTTAAACTACTATAACAACTAGATAGAGCCCTTAAAAGTAATAATAGCTAAAGCGACGGGATCTTCCAGCGATTTTTCGTTAATAATTAACTAGGCTGAACATCCTCGATTTGAACAGCCTAGGGGAAATCGCGTTTTAAAACCGCCCCCCTCTAAACGGCGCCAAAATCGCACACACGGGCTGGGACAGATTTTCAGCGACGCTTCAGGTACGCTTTGCAACATACCTATTAATAGCCTTCATGGCAAAAAAGATCAGCGGGGATTGACGGGAAGATGAAACCAGAGATCAAATTTGTTAGGCACCATCTTCCACGGACAAAATGCACGCTGACCTAAAATACCTAATCACAGATAGACACAAAGTGCAGGAGTAACTCAACGGGTCAGGCAGCATTTTTTTCGCCAGCGATGCTGCCTGACCTGCTGAGTTACTCGAGCACTTTGTGCTTATCATTGGTATAAACCAGCATCTCCATTAGTCTCCCCTCTGTCTATAAACAACGCAGTCCTTTACCATGAATCAGAGGACTTAGGTTTGAAGCGAGAGGGGAAAGATTTAGTAGGTACCTGAAACATAGAAACATAGAAAATAGGTGCAGGAGTAGGCCATTCGACCCTTCGAGCCTGCACCGCCATTCAATATTATCATGGCTGATCATCCAACTCAGTATCCTGTACCTGCCTTCTCTCCATATCCCCTGATCCCTTTAGCCACAAGGGACACATCTAACTCCCTCTTAAATATAGCCAATGAACTGGCCTCAACTACCTTCTGTGGCAGAGATTTCCAGAGATTCACCACTCTCTGTGTGAAATATGTTTTTCTCATCTCGGTCCTAAAAGATTTCCCCTTTATCCTTAAACTGTGACCCCTTGTCCTGGACTTATGAAGGTTAACTGTTTTACACAGAGGATGCTGGGGATATGGAACAAGCTGCCATAGGAGGAAGGTGCCATAATAGTAAGATTAAACGAGAACATACCAGTTCTAAGTTTGATCGTAATTTTATGAGGAGTACGTTGAGGGAATACGTGAAGAAGAACCCCGCCAGGACGCATGCGTGTCATTCTTCAAAGCAGCGGTGTGAAATCACAGATAACTGTAATGACTTAAATATAGTAAGATTAGAGAAAGAAATACCAGTTGAGTATATGATCATGGGTGGGAGCAGAGGGCACGTATTCCCTCAACGTACTCCTCATAAAATAACGATCAATCTTCGAACTGGTAAGTTCTCGTTTAATCTTACTATTTTACTTCGTAGTCACGTGAGTGACTACGTGAAGATTTCAAAGCTCTGTGATTGCATGCCGTGGAAACGAGTCCATGCATCACATCTGCCTTAATGACTGTAGGAGGAATTGTGTCAACATAATTTAGACATGAATCCGACATTGAAATCCATGAAATTTATTAACACAAAATTATAGCCCCTATTTATGGGGTAAATTAAATTACAGAACTTAAAATTGTTTCTGCAAACGTTCCAGGTTTCATGACTGGTTTATGATAAAATAGTTGGAATGTTTTTTCCCCTGACCATCCTGCTGCCTTGAGGATTTGGTCCATTGGTACATCCAACTGCATAGCTGCCGATGTAGCTGCAGCCCTGGTGGAATGAGATTTAAAAATATTAGTATCCACCCCATCCTGTATTAGTGCCTGTTTCAGCCATCTTGAGATGGTCTGGACCATCACTCTTTTGTGTGGTTGCTTATGGCTGACTAAAAGTGCCTTCTCATTGCCTCTGATGATTTTTGTGTTCTCCATGTATAACGACAAATGTCTTACTATACAGAGACGATCATCTGTTGGGTAAGACCTAAATTCTATATTGAGGCCTGCTGATCCCTGTCTGTTCTGCTTTACTAATTCATAAATATGAAACATAATATTTTCAGATGAAGAAGTCATGTTGTCCAGCCTTAATTTATGTAATGACTGTACCCTTTGTGCCATGACCAATGCCATTAGCATGACTGTTTTTAATGTCAGTCTATGTAGGGACAGAGCTGTTGCTGGAGACCAAATCCTGAGCATCTTCAGGACAATACTCACATCCCATATTTGGGAGTACCTGGTTCTTGGGGAATTGGTATTAAAAATTCCCCTCATAAGTTTTGTTACCAGGGGGTGAGTCCCAACAGAGTGACGCTCTGTTCCTTGCCATAGATAAGTTGATAGGGCACTTCTGGCGCAGTTGATGGCACTATAACTGAGCCCCTCATCATAATGGAGGCCTGCCAGGTATTCCAGAACAGATGGGCTGTTTATATCTCTGTAGGCGATGCTGTTTTTGTGACAATACATCTCCCACTTCCTGATATAGACCAGATACTGTTTTATGGTGGACTGTCTGTGGGCCGCCGAAATCATGTTCACTGTTCGGTCCGTCCGTCATTCCCAGCTGTAGTAGTGGTATTTTTAAACTCTACAAATTAATAAATTCAAATAGTTATGGCATGGGTGGCTATCCCTTGTTACCGGATGAACCAATAAGTCTGGTCTATTCGGGATGGTGATACATGGTTCTAATACCATGTTCAGTATCACTGGGAACCATGGTTGTGTAGGCCAATCGGGTACTACCAAAATACCAGACGCAGAGTCTTGCTGTATTTTCCTTAATACCCGATGAGGCAGAAAGGAGGGAATGCATAAATAAACAATTTCCCCAATGCAGCGAAAATGCATCTGTCGCCGCTGACCCAGGGTCTGGTTCCCACGAAACATAGTTTGATAACTGGTGATTAAGCCTGGATGCGAATAGATCGATATCTGGTGTTCCATATCGTGCTGTAATATCAGCAAATACTTTTTTTATTCAACATCCATTCGGTGTTTTCATTAAATTTCTGTGACCTGGTGTCTGCCACTAAATTTAGTTTATCTGGTAGGTAAGTAGCTGATATCCAAATATCTCTCTGGATACACCACTGCCAAATTGTATTAGCCAGATTGTCACATGATGTCGATTTGTTTCCACCCATGTGGTTGATATATGCTACCACGGTGGTATTGTCAATCTGTAGTCTAACATGCTGGTGATATGACCCAGTACAATATGACTTTAGGCCATAGAATGCACCCAACATTTCCAGGTAGTTTATGCCCAGTGTTAGTAATAATGATGCCTCCTGAGCAGTCCATCTACCTCCACCGCTGGAGATGGAATTGGTGGCACCCCAACCAAGTGCACTGGCATCAGTTTGTAGCACCATAGAAGGGTTGCTGATAATGATTGGATTGAAACAAAGCCAAATGTTATCTATCCACCATTTTAGTTCCATTATAGCTTGATTGGTAGCTTCATTGGTCTGTCAAAATGACCAGCATTGATTTTGAGTGCTTGTATTTTATCTCTCTGTAAATTTTGGTAATATAAAGGTCCAAATTGTGTGGCTGGAAAAGCAGCCACCATTTTGCCAATTACTATTGCTACCAATCTGATGGACGGTTTACTGATGTCAATGAGGTTATTGCAAGCCTCTATTAAGTCTATAGCCTTACCCTTTGGCAAAGTCACCGACATGTGAACTGAGTCAATGGTGAACCCCAAATAGTCCATAGTAATGGAAGGCGTTAATTTAGATTTAACTGGATGGATAATAAACCCCAGTAAATAACTGTTTTCAAATAACTGTTTTGTGGCTGTTACAGTTTGTTTGGCCAATTCCAAAGTTTTACCCACAATAAGTATGTCATCTAGATATGCCATGACCATGTGTTTCCGTTTCCGTAGAAACACTAGGGCTGGTTTCAAAATTTTTGTGAACAGCCTGGGGGCTGATGTTAATCCATTTGGCAGCGCTCTATACTGCCAAGCTGTCCCATCCAGTTGAATTTTAAGTAACATCTGTGGTCACCTCGTATAGGCACTGAATAGTAAGCATCTTTTAAATCGATGCTAGCCATGAAGTAACCGTTGGAAATCAATTGTTTAGCAGAAACAAAGGTTTCCATTTTAAAATGAATATATTGTACAAATGTATTCAATTTGGTCAGATCTATGATGATGTGACAACCACCATCTTTTTTGTTTTTGGTAAAGATATTGGACACGAATTCTAGCGGTTCGTGTTGGGATTTGTCAATTACACCTTTTGCCTAAAGCCGCTCCAGTTCAGCATGCGCTTCTGATTTTTCTTTACCGGAAAGTACGAACATTCGGTTCGGTATATGTTGAACTGGAGGGCTGTACTTGTGTATAAATTCTATTGTATATCCCTGGATACTGCTTAAAGTATAAGTATCGGTAGTTAACATACTCCATGCATCCAGAAAGGAGTGTAATCTTCCCCCAACCTCCATGCTCCCTGCAATTTGTAGGGAACCAGACCCACCTACCTCCATAGTTACCAGTGGCAGGTTTACTTATTTTTGTAATTCCTTCGTTGATGTTGAGGCGCCAGTGTCTGGGTTTGTGGTTTGGTTGATGTTGGAGGTTCGCGCATCTTCCAAGAAGGCCGGCCTGGGCCATGGCCTAAGAAAGACTCATGTTTGGTGTACCGGGCCTTCGAGCTTTCACCAGTCGGTCTTGTTCTACTGGTGGGTGCGTAGGGGTGCTGTCTATGGCCGTAGTGGGTTTTTGATGAAGTCCCTTTTATGAGTCCCAGGGTTTTTGCTTCCTCATCGAGCTCCTTGACTTGCTTCGATAGGTTACCTCCAAATAGTAGTATTGGTGGTTTTATGTTTCCAGGTTTGCACAGACCAGCGAATTTCGGGTTTAAAGTAGGTCGGATGGCACTCTTCCTGATGCTGTTTATCTCATATTGAGTGTTGCAAAGCAGTGCCAGTGCATCCTGTTGGTCCTGGGACATGTCCTTCTCATCCACTGTGCGGGTGAATGCTGTTATCCCTGCTGTTAGGAGTTTTAATACCTTTTGGAGTTTGATATCCATGCCTCTAACTCCTATTCCAATATGTTTCCATATACAAGTATTTACTACTGGAACATTCAGGGATGTACAGTTACCCGGTGCCAGGTGACTTGACGTGGTGTCCAATACAGCCCGTTCTTGTAGCTGGTTAAAGGACATATAATCTATACTGGCAGCTAGCTTTTGCTCCAGGTTTTGGCCAGTCTGGTCTGGCTGTATGAAGTTGGACACCATGTCCAGTAGATTCTCATGTTCCTGCACCCCCTGCACACTTGATTTCTCTTCTGCAAACCTGATGAGGGAGAAGCACTGTGCAGCCCTACAAGAGGTGCTGCTGTGGGTTTTACATAGAGCCCACAGTGACTCGACTCCATCTCCCGGAGCCTGTCACTTTGGAGCAAATGCTCCACACACCGCTCCATCCGGCTCCTGCACTCACGGTCGCTGGCCGCCCGCGGCTGCTCAAAGTCGGTCTCATCTGAGTCCACGACTTTGTCAGTTTTCTGTTTTGCCTTACCGCCCGGCCGCGGAGTGGATCTGGCCGGTGCGGAGGCGACATCGGGCACAGCTGATCCCATTATCGGTGATTCAAGTGCCGCTGGCCGCTGCTGGCTGCCCGCTACTCCGCGGTCCTCCCCCACCAGCTTTGTCGCAGCCCTCTTTGCTTTCTTTGACTTGTCCATGCTCCCCACCTGTAAATCGGTATGGGAAACACAAAAAGACCGCAGAGTAACTCTTCCTGTAGGTTCCGGCTTTTAAACTGCTGCTGCGGGGGAACGTCGTTCCACCCCGCCTGACTGTTTCGCAATGTGTGTAGCGATATGACAAGATGCCCTAGCTTAAATAGGGCATCTTGGTTGGTATGGATTAGTTGGACTGAAGAGACTATTTCCGTCCCTCTATGTCTCTATGGTGGGCTGGGAAGATTAGTGTAGATGGGCAAAATGATTGACATGGGCATGGTGTGCTGGAGAGTCTGTTTCTGTGCTGAACAACACATGGAAATGGGCCATTTGGCACTCACATGACTCCGAAATAAAACAACATTTAAAAGGAACTTAGAGAAGTACATGGAGAGATAAGGTTTAAGGTTTAGGATTGTTATGGCCCGTGTACCGAGGTACAGTGAGAAGCTTTATTTTTCCTGCTATCCAATCAGATCAGATAATGTAATACATAAATACAATCGTCAAACTCAAGTACAATAGATAGAGCAAAGGGGAAGATACAGAGTGTAGAATGTAGTTCTCAGCATTGTAGCGCACCAGTTCCACAGATAATGTCCACTGTCCGCAATGGGGTAGAGGTGAATTGGACAGTAACCTAGCTTATGGAAGGACCATTCAGAAACCTGAATAAAGAGGAGAAGAAGCTGTTCCTGAGTCTGGTGATGCAAGCTATCAGGCTACTGTATTCTCTGCTGGATGGGAACAGAGGGATTTAATGGCATAGGGGCCAAATGTGGGCAGATAGGACTAGCTTAAATAGGGCATCTTGGTTGGTATGGATTAGTTGGACTGAAGAGACTATTTCCGCCCCTCTATGACTCTATGGTGGGCAGGGAAGATTAGTGTAGATGGGCAAAATGATTGACATGGGCATGGTGTGCTGGAGAGCCTGTTTCTATGCTGAACAACACATGGAAATGGGCCATTTGGCCCACCTCATCTATGCTGGCCCATTTACACTAGTTCTACATCACTCACATATTTTCCCCACCTTCTCTACCAGCCATCTACACACTAGGGACAGGAAGGAGCTGGGAATTAACCTACTAACCCATGCGTTCTTATATAACTATATGGCTCTGTCATTGTGTGAGTCAGAGCTGACGTAATCACTCCAATGACAGGCATACGACACCCAACGGCTTCCTTCTGATTCTCCGGTTTCTCCACATTCCAAAGATGTACAGGTTTGTAGGTTAATTGGCTTCTGTAAATTATAAATTGACCCTAGTGTGTAGCATAATGTTAGTGTACGGGGTAATCGATGGTCTGCACGGACTCGATATGCCAAAGGGCCTGTTTCCACGCGGTATGTCTATAGTCTAAAGTCTAAATTCATCTGTCATGTTCTTTCCAGATGCTGCCTGTCCCACTGAGCTCCTCCAGCACATTGTGTTTTTTCTCCAGATTCCAGTGACTGCAGTTCCTCGTGACTTTGGCCCTCCTTCTATGCTGTGGTCAGTAGGTGGTCTTTCTGACATCATTCCCCACCCTTCATCTCTCTTCATCAGCACATCCATCTGTTCATTTCCCAACAACAGGTGGCACAGCAGCGCAGCGGGTAGAGCAGCTGCCTCACAGCATCAGAAACCCTGGTTCAATCCTGACCTCTGGTGCTATCTGTGCGGAGTTTGCACATTCTTCCTGTGACTGCATGGGTTTCACCCAGATACTCCATTCTCCGTCCCTAC
This sequence comes from Leucoraja erinaceus, assembly GCF_028641065.1. Taxonomy (NCBI): domain Eukaryota; kingdom Metazoa; phylum Chordata; class Chondrichthyes; order Rajiformes; family Rajidae; genus Leucoraja; species Leucoraja erinaceus. The sequence continues at coordinate 38,704,598 of NC_073388.1, forward strand.
AACACAAAGACATGCGGGACAGTAGGTTGATTAAACACTGTAACTTCTCCTTGTGTGTGGGTGGATGGTAGAGAGTATGGTGGAATATATGGGAACAAGGTAGGATTAGTGTAAATGAGTTAGAATGGGTGAGGTAGGCAAGTCCAGTTTATTGTCATATGCACAAGTACAGGTACAATGAAAATCTTGATTGCAGCAGCATCACAGTCACACAGACACACACAAAAACATGAATTATACATAAACTATGCATAACCTCTACAAGACAGCAAAAAGTAAAAGACATTAGTGCGAAACACAATTCGGAAACAAGTCCATGCCTGTGCAGGAGGTGGAGCGTAATGTTTCGTTACCGAGGTAGGATTAGGGTTGTGCAGGTTGTTTCAAGAGCCTGATGGTTGCAGGAATGTAGCTGTTCCTGAACCTAGTGTTGTGGGACTTCAGGCTTCTGTTCCTCCTGTTTGACAGTGGCAGTGAGAAGTGGGCATGGCCTGGATGGTGGAGATCCTTGATGATAGATGCCGCGCCTGGTGTAGATCCATTCAATAGAGGGGATGCCTGTGTGTTCATGGTAGACTGGAGTCACAAATACAAGCAGGGGATGGGGGTGGATCTCCAGCAGGTGATAATGGCTTTAGATCAGGAGGGGTGATGGGCAGATGGGTGGAGATAGTGACAAAGGCTGTGGGTTTACCCAAATTACAGGCCATTCATTGAATTTCAATTCCACAGCTACTACTGGATCGGTAATTGTGGAGAAGCAGATTATGGATTTTTTTTCAAACTTGGAGGTCAAGACATTGGGTATTCTTAAAGTGGAGTTTGATAAGTTCTTGATTAACAAGGGTGTCAAAGGGTACGGCGAGAAGGCAAGAGAATTGGGTTGAGAAGGTAAAATAGATCAGCCATGATTGAATGGTGGAGTAGACCTCATGGGCTGAACTCAAGTCCCGAGATTGTTAGGGAGGCCAATTAAATGTCACAGAAGGTGGAATCTGAAACAATAACAGTAGTGCTGGAAGGATGCAGATACTGGAATCTTGAGCTAAACACAAAGTGCTGGAGGAACTCAACAGGTCAGGCAGCATCCCCAGGTGCTCCGGTTTCCTTCCATATCCCAACGACGTGTAGGTTTGTAGGTTAATTGGCCTCAGTACAGAAAAAAAAGTTATATTCAAATACAGATACATGATAGAGGGAATAACATGAATAACGTTTAGTGCAAGATAAAGTTCAGTGAAGTCCAATGAATATTAAGGCTGATTCACAAAAATTAATATCATACTTTTATAATAATATATTAAATAGAGAATCACCCTCAACAGAAGCATTAAGGGAAGATTGGGAACAAGAGCTAATGATAAAGATCTCGAAGGATAAATGAGGCATATAGTAGCTCAGGACTGCTCTCTAGTTGTTGGTAGGATGGTTCAGTTGCCTGATTACAGCTGGGAAGAAACTGTCCCTGAATCTGGAGGTGTGCATCTTCACACTTCTGTATCTCTTGCTTAATGGGAGAGGGGTGAAGGAGGAATGGCTGGGGTGCGACGTCGATTATGTTGCTGCCCTTGCCGAGGCAGCGTGAGGTGTAAATGGAGTGAATGGAAGGGAGGTTGGTTTGCGTGAAGGTCTGGACTGCGTCCACAATTCTTTGCAATTTCTTGCGGTCTTTGATGGAGCTGTTCCCAAACCATTCTGTGATGCATCCCGTTAAAATGCATTCTACGGCACATCTGAAGAAGTTGTTGGAGAAATGCCGAACTTCCTAATCCTTCTAAGGGAGTAGAAGTGATGATGTGGAGTTGGACAAGCTGACCCAGCATGTTCATTCTGCAAGTACAAACTATACTGGTTATCTTAGCAAAACATGTCTTTACTCATCTATATTTGCAGCACATGAGTCTCAGCCAAGATGTGCTTGTGGGAGAGAGGAGGGGGAGGAACAGCACCTCATATTCCGCCTGGGTAGCCTGTGTCTGGCGAGCATGAACATTGAATTCTCCCAATTTTGCAAGCCCCTGCTGTCTCCTCCCCTTCCTTAACCCTCGAGCTGTCTTCTCCCATCCCCCCGCCCTCGGGCTCCTCCTCCTCCCTTTTTCTTCCTTCTTCCCCCCTCCCACCCCCTATCAGTCTGAAGAAGGGTTTTGGCCCGAAACGTCACCTATTTCCTTCGCTCCATAGATGCTACTGCACCCACTGAGTTTCTCCAGCATTTTTGTGTACCTGTGCTTGTGGGAGGCAGCTTACAAATCCTGCAGCGGACACAGGAGGGAGCTAATGTTACATGCCTGGATTGTGGTGGAAGCCTCTGCAGGGTTGCATTAACTTCAACGAAAATCAGATGTTCATGTTGGTAACTATTAACTCCAACGAACCTAAGCGACTAGCAAAGGCAGGTGCAAACTTTTAACTTCGCTAATTATTTGTAGGTCTTCATATTACTGGTAAGTGGCCTAATTTTTAAGTCCTCAAAAGTAGTTCTCAGCCAATGATAGACATAAAGTGCTGGAGTTACTCAGCGGGTCAAGCAGCATCTCTGGAGAACATGGATAGGTGACATTTCTGGTCGGGACCCTTCTTCAAAGGGTTACAATGGGTCCTGAAGTAGGATTCCAATCCGAACTGTCACCTATCCATGTTCTCCAGAGAAGCTGTCTGACCCTCTGAATTACTCCAGCACTTTGTGTCTTTTTTTGTAACCCAGCATCTACAGTTCCTGTTTCCCCTCTCAGCCAATGATAATGGTTTTTAAAAGAAAGACCCATTTTTAGAGCGCTTTTTGTGAGTTCAGGTCTTCCTGCAGTAGTTTATATCTAATGACAGGTGTGAGGTGTAATCTCTGTTTAATATAGAAACAGTCAACAATAGTTGTGCACTCCAAGTTCATTAGAGGCAAACTCTGTGTCATAGAACATAGAACAGTACAGCACAGGGCTCGACGTCTCGACCCAAAACGTCACCCATTCCTTTTCTCCAGAGATGCTGCCTGTCCCGCTGAAATACGACATCATTTTGTGCCTACCTTCGATTTAAACCAGCAGTGCAGTTCTTCACTACACACCAAGTTGAATTTAGTTCAGTTTAGAGTTTAAGGCCCTTCAGCCCACCGGGTCAGTGCCGACAGCAATCCCCACATATTAACATTATTCTATACAAATTAGGGACAATTTTTACATTTACCAAGCCAATGTACCTACATGCCTGTACATCTTTGGAGTGTGGGAGGAAACCTAAGATCTCGGAGAAAACCTACAAAGGTCACGGGGAGAATGTACAAACTCTGTTTAGACAGCACCCGTAGTCGTGATCGAACCTGGGTGTCCGGCGCTGCAAGCACTGCAAGGCAGCAGCTCTACCGCTGCACCACTGTGCACGTGTAACCAGAGATTGAAAGTGCAAAACTAAAGTTCATCATACAACCAACACAAAGTCCATAATAGATCGTAGTTGCTGAGGTAGGTTTAGTTTAGTAGTTTAGTTAGGAGATACAATGCGGAAACAGGCCCTTTTCTCTCTATCCCCCACCAACACCCCCCCACCCCACCCGAGTCTGCGCTGCCCATATACTAGCACTATCATACACACTAGGGACAATTTACAATTTTACCAAAGCCAATTAACCTACAAACTTGTGCATCTTTGGAGTGTAGGAGGAATCCGGAGCACCCCGAGGACAGGCCCTTTACTCCAGCACCTTGTGTCAATCTTTTCTACAGCATCATTTCAGCGTCAGCTTTAACGCATCAATGTCCTTCAGTCCTTGTAGTTAAAGGGAGACATCTACCAAAACTGTTCCAACATTCAGATGCACCATCATTGATGTTAATATTGGCCCCGTCTGATTGCTGTATAACTTGAAACAGAATCGGCAGCTAACAATCCTTGTCGAAGCAAGGAACTGCAGTTGCCGGTGTATCAAAGAAGACACAGATGCTGGTCATGTAGTTCCCATTAAATCTTTCATCTCTCACATTAAACCTAAGCCCTCTGTTCTTGATTCCCCTACCCTGGATGTCCTCTCACCGAAAAACCTATGGGGTGGCATGGTGGTGCAGCGGTAGTGTTGTGCTGCCTCACAGCACCAGAGACCTGGGTTTGACGTGACTGTAGGTGCTGTATGCATTGATTTTGCACGTTCTCCCTGTGACTCGTGGGTTTTTCCCCAGTTGTTCCAGTTTCCTCCCACACTTCAAACACATACAGGTTTGTGAGTTAATTGGCTTCGGTAAAGATTGCAAATTGTCACTAGTGTGTATGGTAGTACTATTGTATGGGGTGATCACTGGCCGGCATGGACTCTGTGGACTGAAAGGCCTGTTACTACGCTGTATCTTTAAATTAAACTAAAATCTAAAACTAAGCTCTGTCCTCTGGTTCTTGATTCTACTACTCCAGGTTAAAGATGATGTGCATTCACCCGATCAGTTTCTCCCCATGCCTTTTTGCATAATAAACTCTCCACGACTCCTTTAACTGCAGGCTTGACTGTCAGCTGTGGTTTAGCAGGGAGCTCCCCTCTTGCCCTGTCAGTGCCGACTCTCAAATGCTTTGCTCTAGTTTGCCTGTCACTTAGCCACGCTGAGCAGTGCACTGTTTCCGCAGTCAGAATGCACCCATTGAAACCCTACTCATTACACGGGTAATTAAGTGAGTCTTGTTGGGCTCCTGTTTTGGACTGTCAACAATTGAGTGAATTATTGGGGCTGTGGGTGACCTCCCCCCTTCCTCTCCCAGTTGCTACCTCACCTGGGGCAGACTTGCAAAGACACCTGCCAGTCCTAATGAAGATCTATTGTGTTATTTGCATATCCTGATTTATATCTGAACTTCAGGGCAGAAAGGAACTGTTCAGTGGAGTGAAAAGATGGATCGAGTTACGTTATAAGTACCTTGCTGCTGTAGACAGCTGCTTTGCCTGCAGTAAGCCTTGGGTTGGAGAAGTTTCCACTTCTCTCCAGCTTTAAAAAAAATATTCTGTTTTGATTCTACACTGAGGAAAGCTTTGTATTTTAAGGTTCTGATAATGCAGGAAATGAAGGAGGCTCTGCCACTGGGGTTGTTTGGAAAGTGTCACTAACTGGTGCTACATTTACACAGCACAAACTCATCAAATAACATTCTCCAGTTAAGTGAGGATTGGGGTGCAATGGACATAGACATACAGAACAGTACGACACAGTAAGGGGCCCTTCAGCCCAATAGTATGCTGACAGGTTGTGGAAAGTCCATGCTAAGGCACCACTTGGATACTAATCAACATAGAACTTAGAACCGATTAGCAAAGGAACAGGCCCTTCAGCCCACAATGTCCTTGCTGAATATGATGCCAAATTGTGGGCTCTTTGGTCACTGGTGCTGGCTCTGATCTGTTCTACACTTTTCCATACTTCAAGTTTCCCTCTTCCCTGACATTCAGTGTGAAGAAGGGTTTCGAACCGAAACATCACCTATTCTTTTTTCTCCAAAAGAAATGCTGCCTGACCCGTTGAGTTACTCCAGCATTTTGTATTTATCTTCCATGCCAAATTAATCATTGGATTTTGATAATGGAATTGATGGGGCTCTCAAAGTTGCCTGGATGAGTTGTCACACTAAGTTCTATCAATAGCCAAGGAGGTAGAGGGAGTGAATGGTCAAGTGGGCTGATGTGGACTGTTATTGGACTGCACTCACCTCGGTGAGTAGAACTATTCCGTCAGATCCTGACCTGTACGCTGTAAATGGTGAAAAGCCTCAGGAGTGTGTAGGTGACTCACTCACCCTCTTACCTGTTCATTCACGCAATTCAGGCAATGCCAGGTAAATAGCTTCTGAATCATCTAAACCATCACAAGTGTGGCTTAGCGGTCGAGTTGCTGCCCTACAGCGCTTGAGATCTGGGTTCCATCCTGACTACGGGTGCTCTCTGTACTGAGTTTGTGCGTCCTCCCTGTGATGGCGGTCGCATGGGTTTTCTCCGGGTGCTCCGGTTTCCTCCCACACTCCAAAAATGTACAAGTTTGTAAGTTAATTGGCTTTGGTAAAGATTTAATGTGTGTGGGATAGTGCTAATCTACAGGGCAATTGCTGGTTGGCACAGACTCGAAGGGCCGAAGGGCCTGTTTCCACGCTGTGTCTCTAAAGTCTAAAGTCTAGTGGAAGTGCGTGAGGGGGGAATAAACACTTTCAGGGAGGCTGCGATGCTGGTCGCAAGATTCAGTGATTAAACTCTTGTGTTACACCCAACATGGACTACACAACAGTGCATTTCCCTTGAAGCAGGTGTGAAGCTTACAGGGCTGAAGTTACAGGGTTGGTTCCATAAACCTGAGCCTGATTCCCAGGAGGTGTAGGAGGGAGGCCCGAATGAAGTGTTTGAAATAATAAAGGAATATGAAACTGAAAAGTCGACCCTGCTTGAAAGGGGGAATGAGAGCAGAAAGGGAACAAACCAAAGATCAGATGCAGGTTATTCAGGATGAAAGGATTTGTTAACAAGGGGCTGTGTAAATGTGGTGGAAGCTGGAATTTTCAAAAACTGTTAATGTGTTCGCAAAGATAGACATAAAACGCTAGAGTAACTCAGCGGGTCAGGCAGCATTTCTGGAGAAAAGGAATAGGTGACATAATGTGCCAGATATGGGCTAAACACAGGCAGGTGGGACTAGTGTAGATGGTCTGACATGTTGTCCAGTGTGGGAATGTGGGGCCGAAAGGCCTGTTTCCACACTCTATGACCCTATTCAGACGGAATTCCCGTGTTTTCACTTATGTTTCAGTTTTCCAGCATCTGACATGTTCTGCTAATAGTCAGTCTGATGAAGGTCCTGACCCAAATCATCATCTGTTCATTCCCTCCCTAGGTGTTGCCTGACACGCTGAGTTCCTTCAGCATTTTGTATTTTGCTCTAGATTCCAGCATCTGCAGTTTCTTTTGTCTCCATTCCTGAAACTCTCCTGGATTAGGGCTTGAGAAGATTATCAGGATTTATGCAAATTCTGAATTATTCAATATCTTGAGAATAAATAAATAAACAGATGTTTTCTGGGAGTATTTCTGGAGGATATGGATAGGTGATATTTCAGATCTGGAATTTACTTCAAAACCGAACCTGAAATGTTATCCATGTACTCCAGAGATGCTGCCTGACCCATTGAGTTACTCCAGCACTTTGTGTCTTTTAAAGGAAAATTAATCCCATTTTAGGCATTGAACTCATTTAACAGAGCCACGTGCCAATACAATTTGGAAGGCAGACAAGGAGAGAAAATTGGAGAATCCAGAAACAACGCCAACCTAACAATATACTTTGCAAAAAGATTTTTACTTTGTAAAACAATTAATAATTAAGTTAACTCCTTGATGATTTATTGGTGGATCCTAAGCCGAGACTGCTCTTGAATCTACGTGTCTGGTAAGACATTTAAAAAATGAAACATTTATGTTGTCAAGCGCATGAAAAAACATTTGTCTGGGTTCACTTCATTTTAAGTAAGGAATTATTTGGCTTCTTGTAGTTTGGTAGCAATCCTAATGCAAGCTAGGTTGCCAATATACTTTAAAAAGCTTATGCATTGTTTAAAAATTTGGTAACGTGAGGTTAATACAAATCATTGTTCAACCCATCAGAAGTGATTTGGATTGCCAGTCCGACCCCTTCTGAAAAAAAAAAACGTACTGCACCGAATGATATGGTCGCAAAATATCACCAACTGCAAAGTAAGGAATGCTAATTCAAGTCAATGGTTGAACAAAAGCATTGAGAAACTCCTTCCTCTTCTTTAAATAATACTGTGGAATCATTAAAGTTCTCTTCCATTGGACACTGGCCTGGTACTGGCTCTCCTCTTGACACTGGCTCTCCTTTGGACACTGCTCCTCCACTGGACACTGGCAGCATGTTCCAGGCATGATCCATATCACTTTAATACCCCAATTGTATCTGCCTCCACTACCACCCCAGCAGCATGTTCCAGGCTCCCACCACCCTTTCTGTAGAAAACTTCCCCCACACATCTCATTTAAACTTTGCCCCTCTCATCTTCAATCTATGCCCTCTAGTATTTGCCATTTCCACCCTGCGAAAAAAGTTCTGACTGTCTACCCTATCTATGCCACCTCATTTTATATACGTCTATCAGGTGTCACCTCAACCTCTGGTGTTCCAGAGAAAACAATCCAAGTCTGTTCAACTTCTCCTTGAAGCTAAGACCTTGTAATCTGGGCAACATTCTGATAAACCTCTCCGGCGCCCTCTCAAAAGCCTCCCCATCTGTCCTGTAATGGGGCGACCAGAACTGCATGCAAGATACAAATGCAGTCTGATCAAAGTCCTATAAAGCTGCATCATGACCTCTTGAGCACTTTAGCCTTACAGTTTTTTTTCTTTAAAGCACTTTCTTTGCACATTAATTGGCCACAAAAACTAATTTCACAACTTAATAACCTGTAATTAATAGTCCAAAAACGTTCAAAATTGCACTGCCAGATAATCTAACACCTGTCTACCACCGCAATACAGAAATGGGAATAATCTATAGCTTCCCATGCTATCAATTCTTGAGGTTTTGAAATATTTGACTTAATTTTCCTTTGCACTCCTTTTCGTCTTTTTCCCGCTCAACCTGACATGACTATAATTTGCTTGTCAGAGACATTCCCTCATTTTATCTCCAGTCCTTCAGACTCGTTGGTTAAGGAGATCAGTCACTCACCCAAGCCTCAGTAATCCCGTCCCTCACTGCACCGCTCCCTCCGCACGCCCTCAGCAAGTTTGAAACTAATGTATCATGGGCAGAGGAAGCAAATGTAATTAATAATGCAGGGTGCGAGATGCCTATGAAATAATGAACAGCTATGACAGTTGACTGCCATGCTAAAAAAAATATTGGTTAATTTTGTTTTCATTGTGGTCCACTCATACTTGTCAATTAAAAGAATTTCAACTTCAAACATGTTGCCCACTCAAGAATTATCCTAATTATAAACTTGTAACATGTGAAAACAGGTAGTCGTGTAATCTGTGCTCGACTCCAACATTCCTTCAGTTAAATTTGTGGGGTAGGGAATACCTTAAATACACGAAAGCCTGAGGGGAAGATACAAATGTCAAAGGTAAAACATTGATGGATACGTGAGGTATAGAAGTGTATGTTTCATTTCATTTTTTCTACTTAAGGCAAAGCAATCTGTCATCTGTATTTTAAATAAATCATTTTTTTCTCATCAGGTACTCCCTAAATGGAGAGCAATTGCGATATTTGTGAAGCAGTAATTCCAGTATAGTGAAGCCAAGTCTTGTCCTGTCCGCAAACTAGTGGGATATTGAATGGGTAAGTCCAACAACCCACAACTGAACTATCGCTCAACATTACCGCCAACTAACAACCCCAGTTGTGTCACAACAAAGGCACAGAAGCATTTATATCTTCAAAGCATCAAGATTGAATAGTCAAGAGTGTGTAATTGTCATATGAACCAAAAACAGAACGATTAAGTATTACTTGCAGCAACTTACAGATCTGTAAACAGAGATAACAGAAGATAACATTATAAACAGAAAGAAATCAATAAAATAATACCCAAATATTAGTGCAATAAGCCCAAATTCTTTAGTGCAACTCAGGTAGTCCATTGTTCATAACCATATAACATATAACAATTACAGCACAGAAACAGGCCATCTCGGCCCCACAAGTCCGCGCCGAACAACTTTTCTCCCCTAGTCCCACCTGCCCGTACTCATACCATAACCCTCCATTCCCTTCTCATCCATATGCCTATCCAATTTATTTTTAAATGATACCAACGAACCTGCCTCCACACCATTCCACACCGCTACCACTCTCTGAGTAAATAAGTTCCCCCTCATGTTACCCCTAAACTTCTGTCCCTTAATTCTGAAGTCATGTCCTCGTGTTTGAATCTTCCCTATTCTCAAAGGGAAAAGCTGATCCACATCAACTCTGTCTATCCCTCTCATCATTTTAAAGACCTCTATCAAGTCCCCCCTTAACCTTCTGCGCTCCAGAGAATAAAGACCTAACTTATTCAACCTTTCTCTGTAACTTAGTTGTTGAAACCCAGGCAACATTTTAGTAAATCTCCTCTGTACTCTCTCTACTTTGTTGACATCCTTCCTATAATTGGGCAACCAAAATTGTACACCATACTCCAGATTTGGTCTCACCAATGCCATGTACAATTTTAACATTACATCCCAGCTTCTATACTCAATGCTCTGATTTATAAAGGCTAGCATACAAAAGCTTTCTTTACCACCCTATCTATATGAGATTCCACCTTCAAGGAACTATGCACGGTTATTCCCAGATTCCTCTGTTCAACTGTATTCTTCAATTCCCTACCATTTACCATGTACGTCCTATTTTGATTTGTCCTGCCAAGGTGTAGCATCTCACATTTATCAGCATTAAACTCCATCTGCCATCTTTCAGCCCATTCTTACAAATGGCCTAAGTCACTCTGTAGACTTTGGAAATCCTCTTCATTATCCACAACACCTCCTATCTTGGTATCATCTGCATACTTACTAATCCAATTTACCACACCTTCATCCAGATCATTGATGTACATGACAAACAACAAAGGACCCAACACCGATCCCTGAGGCAACCCACTAGTCACCTGCCTCCAACCCGACAAACAACCATCCACCATTACCCTCTGGCTTCTCCCATTCAGCCACTGTTGAATCCATCTTGCTATTCCTGCATTTATACCCAACAGTTGAACCTTCTTAACCAACCTTCCATGAGGAACCTTGTCAAAGGCCTTACTAAAGTCCATATAGACAACATCCACTGCTTTACCCTCATCAATTTCCCTAGTAACCTCTTCAAAAAATTCAAGATTAGTCAAACATGACCTTCCAGGCACAAATCCATGCTGACTGTTTCTAATCAGACCCTGTTTATCCAGATGCTTATATATATTATCTTTAAGTATCTTTTCCATTAATTTTCCCACCACTGAAGTCAAACTAACAGGCCTATAATTGCTAGGTTTACTCTTAGAACCCTTTTTAAACAATAGAACAACATGCGCAGTACGCCAATCCTCGGGGACTATTCCCGTTTCTAATGACATTTTAAATATTTCTGTCATAGCCCCGGCTATTTCTACACTAACTTCCCTCAATGTCCTAGGGAATATCCTGTCAGGGCCTGGAGACTTATCCACTTTTATATTTTTCAAAAGTGTCAGTACTTCTTTTACTTTGAAACTCATAGTATCCATAGCTACTCTACTAGTTTCCCTTACCTCACATAATTCAATATACCTTCTCCTTGGTTAATACCGAAGAAAATAAATTGTTCAATATCTCCCCCATCTCTTTTGGCTCTGCAGATAGCTGTCCACTCTGTCTCTCCAATGGACCAATTTTATCCCTCGTTATCCTTTTGCTATTAATATAGCTGTAGAAACCCTTTGGATTTACTTTCACCTTACTTGCCAAAGCAACCTCATGTCTTACTTTAGCTTTTCTAGATATTTCATAGTTGAGGTTAAAATCTTGGTTATATTTCATAGTTGAGGTTAAAATCTGGAGGTCACGGATTTCAGACTTCTGTACCTTCTTCCTGATGTTAGGAGTGAAATGAGAGTGTGGCCAGGGTGGTGTGGATCTCTGATGACGCAGGCTGCTCTTTTGAGGCTGCACTTTCTGTACATCCTATTGATGGTGGGAAGGTCACTACCTGTGATGGACTGGGCAGTGTCCACCGCTGTTTGTAATCTTCTTCAGCCCAGGGCGTTCGAATTGCTGAACCAGGCAGTTATGAAACCAGTCAATTGGCTCTCTACTGTTCACCTGTAGATGTTGAAGACATCTCGATATTCCTCGATATACCAAATCTCTTCAGTCTTCTAAGGAAGTAGAGGTGTTGATAAGCTTTATTTTTGATTGCATCAATGTACTGTGTTCAGGACAGCTCTTCAGTGATCTGGAGCAGCACAGTGGTGCAGCAGTAGAGTTGCTGCCTTACAGTGCCAGAGATCCAGGTTTAATCCTGACTATGGATGCTGTCTGTATGTAGTTGGTACGTTCTCCCTGTGACAGTGTGGGTTTTCTCCCGGTGCTCTGGTTTCCTACCACACTCCAAAGACATGCGGGATTATAGGTTAACTGGCTTCGTTAAAATTGTAAATTGTCCCTAGTGTGTAGTATACAGGATGATCGCTGGTTGGTGCGGACTCGGTGGGCTGAAGAGCCTGTTTCTGCACTGTATATCTCACATAAAGTAAAGTCTAAAGTAAAGACATGCATGCCAGGAATTTGAAGTTTTTACCTCTCTCCACCGATGACCCATCAATGAAAACAGGTTCTGGGATCCTTGACTTTCCTATTCTAAGCACCATGGCTTACTTCAGTTTGGCTGTTGTTACTCCACTACCTTCAGCTCACCCCATTCTTGTGCACCAATAATTTGCATCTCAACCTCTTGACCTGCTGCCTAAAAAATCCCTCCACGAGGTCCCACACAGTTAATGCACGGGCATCTCTGCACTTGGCTATAGCTTGTACAAGCGATGGATGGGATATGGATTACATGTAGTCAAAGGAGATTTGTTCAATTTGTTCGGCAAGGACATTATAGGCTGAAGGACCTGTTCCTGTGCTGTACTGTTCTATGGTCTATGGACTATGGACTATAGTCTGCAGTCTGTGTTCTATGTTCTAATCGCTTTTCTTCAAGACAAGGGAAGACTGTCACCCTCTCAATGACTTGAGTTATATGCAGCAGCTTCAATTATGCTTTTATTTATGTACAGAGCTTGCAAAATTACAGCCTCATTCAACAATGTTGAATCATAACGCATACAAGTGCCTTCCATAATGTTTGGGACAAAGACCCATCATTTATTTATTTGCCTCTGTATTCCACTATTTGAGATTTGTAATAGGAAAATTTACAGGTGGTTAATTCTTGAGTGGCCAAGTCAATCACACAATCTGAACCCAATTGAGCATGCCTTTTATATGCTGAAGGGAAAACTGAAGGGGAATCGCCCCCAAAACAAGCATAAGCTAAAGATGACTGCAATACAGGCCTGGCAGAGCATCACCAGAGAAGATACCCGGAAACTGGTGATGTCCATGAATCGCAGGCTTCAAGCAGTCATTGCATGAAAAGGATATATGCAACAAAATATTAAACATGACTACTTTCATTTACATGACATTGCTGTGTCCCAAACATTATGATGCCCTGAAATGGGGGGGGGGACTATGTATAAGCCTGACCAGTCGCTCAGGCTGTCCGCAGCCAGAGTTAAAAAGGCCTTCGCCAGCGTCAATCCACGCAAAGCTGCAGGGCCAGACAACATTCCTGGATGCGTTCTAAGAGACTGTGCCGAGCAACTGAAGGATGTCTTCACAGACATTTTTAACATCTCACTCTGCCAGGCAGTAGTGCCGAATTGTCTTAAGAGTGCCACCATCGTCCCTGTACCGAAGAAACCAAACCCAGCCTGCCATAACGACTTTCGACCAGTGGCCCTAACACCCATTGTAATGAAGTGTTTTGAGCGACTAGTTATGCAGCACATCAAAAACAGTCTACCTGCCAACCTAGACCCACTGCAGTTCGCCTACAGAGCCAACCGATCCACAGAGGACGCAGTCTCAACAACACTGAACCTCGTGTTGTCACATCTCGATCGGAAAAACACCTATGCCAGGATCCTCTTCATAGACTTCAGCTCCGCTTTCAACACAATCATCCCGCAGCAGCTGGTGGAGAAGTTGGAGCTGTTGGGGGTTGATGCTGGCACATGTAGCTGGGTCCTGAACTTCCTGTCGCAGCGGCAGCAGACAGTCAGGGTGGGCAGTAGGACATCAAAAACGATAGCCGTGAGCACTGGCTCACCCCAAGGCTGTGTCCTAAGCCCCCTTCTGTTTAGTCTGCTGACACACGACTGTACTGCCAGACTCAATAGCAACTTCATCAGCAAGTTCGCTGATGACACAACAGTAGTGGGTCTCATCAGTGACAACGATGAATCGGCGTACAGGATGGAGGTGGAGCTGCTCACAGGTTGGTGCAAATCCCACAACCTCATTCTTAACGTGGGAAAAACTAAGGAGATGGTGGTTGACTTCAGGAGGGCGGGGAAACAACACCATACACCTCTGCACATCGACGGAGCTGATGTGGAAAGGGTCAGCAGCATGAAGTTCCTAGGACTACACCTGTCTGATGACCTGACGTCCACGGCCAACACCACAGCTCTGGTCAAGAGAGCCCAGCAGCGACTTCACCCCCTCCGAAGACTACGGAAAGCAGGCCTCCCCACCACACACCTACGGACTTTTTACAGGGGGACTGTTGAGAGCACACTGACATACGGCATCACTTCCTGGTTCGGGAGCTGCAAGGCGTACGAACGTCACCAACTGGACAGGATAGTGAAGACCGCAAGCAGGATTATTGGTGCTCCACTCCCCTTCCTGCTGGACATATACAAGAAGAGATGCATCAACAGAGCCATCTCCATCATCAAAGACCCTTACCACCCATCGCATGACTTTTTCACCATCCTCCCATCTGGGAAGAGGTACAGGAGCATCAGCTGCAAAACCAGCAGGATGCTCCTCAGCTTCTTCCCACAGGCTATAAGACTGTTAAATGAACTTTCCCCCCTGCCAAGTATCGCGCACAAACACCCCGCTGCCAGTCGGAACGGCTGTTGAATGTTATTGAGTGTTATTAGAGGGTTAAATTGTTCATGACATGTATTTTAACTTTAATTGCTATTTATTTTGTAACGAAAACTGAATGGACACTGGTCGAGAAACGTTTTTTTTGTTTCCTCTGAGTATGCGAATACTCAGGAAATGACAATAAAGATTTACATCTACATCTTACATCTTACATCTTACATCTATAAACACTGCTGTAATTTCTACATGGTGAAACCAAAATGTATAAAAATTGCCTTTATTAAAATCTGACAATGTGCACTTGAACCACATGTGATTTTTGTTTCTATTACAAATCTCAAATTGAGGAGTACAGAGGCAAATAAATAAATGATGGGTCTTTGTCCCAAACATTATGGAGGGCACTGTACTTTGCTGGGCAGAGTATCACTAATTAATTGCTGTTGATTAGCTATATTAACAGCCAGCTGCATGGCTTTAGGTTTGATTACTAATCTATGGAGCAAGTCATGGTGAAATGATTGGGAATTCGGGGCTGCCTGTGCGCAGATAACTATTGGCATAACAATGTCAGTGGGTTAATTAATCATGTTAATGGAGTTGGCTCCTTCATTTCTCACCCTTCCTTTTGACAAACTATTCTTAACCTAATGTTCAATCATTATGCAGGAGGATGTTGGTTACATTGCTCAAAAAAGTTCTCAATCCATTCAAAATTTGATCAAGTTTTTAAAATCAAGTGCAGCAAAGCCGAGCTTGGCTTTGTGGACAGCTCTCTTATCAATGGATCAGTAGATCCAAAAGTTGTGTTATAAAGCTATGCACTGGAGACTTGAGAGAAACTCAAGTTGACTATTTCGGGGTGGGGGTTACTGAGGGAGTGTCGTACTGTGAGAGGGGTACACAGTGGGAGGGCCAGTACTGAGGGAGCGCTGCAGTTTTTAAGATGCCATTTTCCATTTTGCAACATTTGCAATATCTCCGCAGAAGGATGGTGCTATAGGATCACGTGGTGTTATCTGACAAGCCTCATCAAGCCAACTTGATCAAATCGGATCGATTGTTCACCTTGAAGTTTGATGTATGGAAACAGTGTGCCACAATTATAACAGTCATGTCTTTAATGATTGGTGAAGTGCTTTGAAATGTCATGAGGATGTATATGGTTGTATAACTGTTCAGGTCTTATTATTGTAATGTTTACATAACAGGGATATACGTACAAAGTAAATGAAAGCTGGGCAGGTAGTCTGAGTAATTATGTTTTCCCTTAGGGAATAGAGTGTGAACACTCGGTGAGTGATTAATAGTCTAACAGGATAGTGTTGTTGTCTTTGCACCTTTCCCTCTTCCTATGGGGAACAGTTTGAAGTTTCCTGGAATGATTTGTTGTGTGATTGCCTGACAGTCCTGTCTGTTTTTTCACTTTGACTGCGTGGACTTCCTCCGGGTGCTCCGGTTTCCTCCCACTTCCCAAAACCTTGCGGGTTTGTAGGTTAATTGGCCCTCTGTAAATTGCCCCTGGTGTGTAGGGAGTGGATGGCAAAGTGGGATAAATAACATTAAACTAGTTTGAACGGATGCTCGATTGGTCGGCTTAGACTCAGGGGGCCGAATGGCATGTTACCACGTTGTGTCTCTAAACTAAAAAACTTAAGTCAAACTCAAGTAGTATAAGGGAGGAAAGAGGAAGATACAGAGTGCAGAATATAGTTCTCAGCATTGTAGTGCTTGGGTTTTATTCCTCAGCCTGCTGATCCACACAGGTCCTGAGGACATGGCCGAAATCAGTCTCGACCAGTTGCTTGCCATGGATTCCCTCTCGGGAAGGTCAAACTTACATCTGCTGCAGTAACTGTTGGTACAGGTGCACGTGAGGCTGGCAGGGTGGGCGGCATTCGACCACCAACTTGTCCAGTGGAAGTTCGAGCATTGGATTCAGGGACAGTTTCTTCCCTGCTGGCATCTGGCAACTGGGCCATCCTATCGCCAACTGGAGGGTAGTTCTGAGCTACTATCTACTTCATCAGAGACCCTCAGACTATCTTCAATCGGACTTTACTGGACTTTATCTTGCACTAAACGTTATTCCCTTTACCCTGTATCTGTACACAGTGGATGGCTCAATTGTAACCTTGGATAGTCTTTCTGCTTTTCACTGTACGTTTGGACAGGTTTAGAGTGGTTTAAAGGTATCTAGGCCAAATGCAGGCAAATGGGGCTACTGTAGATGGGGCACCTTGGTTGCAGGGCAAGTTGGGCTTGTTTCCATGTTGTATAAGTTTAGGACATTCAGGCAGGCAATTTGGTCAGCGTGGATGAGTTAGATCAAAGGGCCTGTTTCCATGCTATACGACTATGATTCTATGGCTTGATGTAGTCAGGACTTGGAATTTCAGGATCACTTCATGCTGCCATTAGTTTAAGTTCCCAAAAGTAATGTGGCACAAGGAACAGTCCAGGTTCCTCAGCATTACCGATCAAATGAGCAAAGTCAGCACGGTGAGATGTAGGTTATGAAATTATTGGCTTAGGAATTGTTCAAGCCCACCTATCCATTTGAAGTAAAGAAGAATAACTTTGCTGAGGCGGAACAAATTATTTATGATAACCTAACTGTGCAGTACTGAGCAAAACATAAAGTACTGGAGGAACTCAACGGGTCAGGCAGCATCTGTGGAGCAAATGGACAGTGGCATTTTGGGTCAGGATCTTTCTTCAGACTCCGACGTTCATTCCCTCACCAGATGCTGCCTGACCAGTTACGTTAATCCAGCACTTTGTGTTTTATGCAAGATTCCAGCTTCTGCAGTTCTTTGTGTTTACCATGCCTCTTTTCTTCTTTGATTTGCACTTGCTTCTTCAATCTTTCGTCTCTCTCTCCACCTCTCCTGTCTTCATCTTCAATTCACCAATGATATCCCTCATCCTGCTTTACCCGAGGGATGGGAGATCAATAACATGCTGAATCAGCGACCCCTACAGTACCAAGCTATTTATCAAGCTGGCATTTCCCTTACAATTATGCGGTCATACGCACGGTAACTCACCCATACTGACGAAGCTAGTCCTGTTTGCCCGTGTCTGGCCCATATCCGTTTAAACCTTTCCTGTTCTTGTACCTGCACAAAGGTGTTTTAGATGCTGATATTGTACCTGCCTCAACTCCCTCCTCTGGCAGTGCACCTGACACTTCTGTTGGTTGTTCCTTAAATAATTTCAGCTTCAGGGGGAGCAAGGAAGGAACTGCAGGTGTTGGTTTACACCGAAGATAGACACAAAATGTTGGAGTAACTCAGTGGGTCAGGCAGCATCTCTGGAGAAAAGGAATATGTGACAATTTGGGTCTGAAGAAGGGTCTCGACCTGAAACGTCACCTATTCCTTTTCTCCAAAGATGCTGCCTGACTTGCTGAGTTACTCTGGCATTTTGTGTCTCTCTTCAAGGGGTGCAAACTCCATTTCCCAAAGAAATCTTGGTTAGCCAAGTCACTGTTAAACATAGAAACATAGAACAGTACAGCAGAACAACAAGCCCTTCAATCCAACAATGTCTCTGCCAAACATGATGCCAAGACCAACTCTTATCTACCTGCATACAATCCTTATCCATTAGCTGCAACTTAAGTTGTGAAAGTCCAGCTAAAAAGCAAATCAAGTAGGAATGCAGACGTGATGTTCTATAACACAGGGAGAGGTGGACGTGCACCGTTCAAAGGGTTAAAGAGAATGGAAGAATCATTAAAGCTGTGTCTGGCTGAATTCTCCCTTGCCAATTATCCTTCTCAGAGCTGCAATGAGGTAAGAGAATAAATTAAAACAGGTCCTTTTTCCATTTTGCAGTGCTCAGCTGTGAGTCAGCTTGTTAACATGTTCTACTCCATTGACTTCCTGTTCAGCTTCTTACAAGCATTTTCTTTCTGTGGCAAAAGAAAAAGGAAAGGAAGACTGGAAAATAAACAAAACAATTAACAGGGACGTAATCTCTTTCTGCGATAACAAGGGAGAGCTTTACTGAGTGAATGAGGAACAGCAGCATGGCCCAAGTCTCATTAACCGCTGTCGCAAAGCTTTCCCTCCCCCAACTACCACCAACCCCCCCCCCCCCCCCCCCAACTTTCCCAGGAAGCCCTCCAGCCTTCAAGTGCTGTCATCTGCCATGAATGGCTTTGTCCGCCCACCTTTGAGCAAGCTGAAGAACAAAAAAACCCTCCAACATTTGAGCATTAAAGGCCCCAAAAAGTTTAGTCACTGAGGGAAAACTTTGGAACTTTACACCCAGATTAAAACTCGGGTGCTGATCAGTTTCCCCGCCCAACAGCATGCCGAGGTCCTTTTAAGATGTTCCAAAAAAATCCGCTTCACATTTTGAACAGTTAAATGTTTAATTCATTCAAAGGGCTGAATCGCTTCTGCCATTCACAGAACCCATTCATAATTCAATGGCTTCATTGAATTGTCCCGAAATCTCAGGCTCAGACAAGAGATTATACTCAGAAGAAAGTAAAAAGGAAGACAGGCCAAGGTTTGATTGGCTCGGGATCTCTCTTCCCCCTCCATTAGTTGTCAAGAAGAGAGGAGGGGAGGAAGAAAGAGGAATTGTGTGCTCATGATCATTCCCTTGTTTGCTTTTCAGAAGTGCACTGTTTTCTGCTGGCCAACACTTATTCCTAATTAAAAAGTGTCCAAGAAGCTTTTGGCTAATTTTGCAATCATAATGTTGAGGTTTGCAAATTTTGCCAACAGTCGACAAAGTAACCTGCATTTACAGGGTGACTGTTGTTCAAGTCAGTGTAGAAAGCTTGTGAGAAGTTTCACGAGGGTTTAAGTGGAGCAGGTGCTTAGGCGGATGTATACACACTGACTTCAGCATGTTGCACTTGTATTTTCACATTATAAAAACAAATAGATCCTTTGTTCCTTTAAATCCACTTTCTTCCTCGTTAATTACTGAAAAATACTATTGTTGGAATCTGAGTATTCATCACACCGACAGCCCACAACCTTGTGTTCACTCTCTCAGCTTTAAATGACAGACCCTGTTCTATATCCCTTGTACATCATTTCTAGGCACCATTGCTTCATTGCTGAGATCATATCATAGTCGCAAACTATGCTTCAGTTCCGCTCAGTTCAGTTTAGTTTAGAGATACAGCGCAGAAACAGGACCTTCGGCCCACAGAGTCTACGCTGACCAGTGATCACCCCATACACTGGCATACCCTACACACTAGGGACAATTTACAATCTAAAGAAGCCAATTAACCTACAAATCTGTACGTCTTTGGAGAGTGGGAGGAAGCCGGTCCTCCTGGAGAAAACCCACATGGTTACAGGGAGAACGCACAGACAGCACCCATAGTCATGACAAATCCTTGGTCTTTGGTACTGTAAGGCAGCAGCTCTACCACAGCGCCACTGTAATTTTACAAATTAACCCTTTGAATGCAAATAAGATTTTCATGGTTCCTGTATATTGTAATGCTTGTGCATATGTTAATAAACTCGCCATTATAAATCCCCTTCATGTATAAAACAAAGAACAATGGATTCTGCATTATACCAAAGATAGACACAAAGTGCTGGAGTAACTCAACGGGTCAGGCAACATCTCTGGAGAAAAAGGAAGGGTGGTGTTTTGGTTCGGTGTCCTTCTTTAGACTCAAAGTAGGGCCCTGACCTGAAACATCACCCATCCTTTTTCTCCAGAGATGCTGCTTGACCAGCTGAGTTACTCCAGCACTTTGTGTCTATCTTTGATAAATTCCCTTCTTGTATTTACTTTGGACATCAAGGGAGCCTCTTTCATCTGATCCTGGGCTATAATTTACACCTACACCTAAATCAACTTCTGTGGAATAAAACCAATTTTGTGTTCAGGCTTATTATTGTCAAGTACATTGAGGTATAGTGAGAAGCATTGTTTTGCATGCTATCAAATCAGATCAACTAATACCATACATAAACATATTTAAGCCAAACTCGTGCAATAAATAGAGTGAAGAGAGATTACGGGGCACAGAATATGGTTCTCAGCATTGTAGCGCAACAGTTCCAGAGACAAAGTCCAATGTCTGCAATGGGTTAGAGGTGAATCAGACATAAAAACATAAAAAATAGGTGCAGGAGTAGGCCATTCGGCCCTTCGAGCCTGCACCGCCATTCAATATGATCATGGCTGATCATCCAACTCAGTATCCCGTACCTGCCTTCTCTCCATACCCCCTGATCCCTTTAGCCACAAGGGCCACATCTAACTCCCTCTTAAATACAACCAATGAACTGGCCTCAACTACCTTCTGTGGCAGAGAGTTCCAGAGATTCACCACTCTCTGTGTGAAAAATGTTCATCTCGATCCTAAAGGATTTCCCCTCTATCCTCAAATTGTGACCCCCTTGTCCTGGACTTCCCCAACATCAGGACCAATCTTCCTTCCTGCCGACAGTACCTTAGCTTATGGAATGACCGTTCAGAAGCCTGATAACAGAGGGGAAGAAGCTGGTCCAGAGTCTGGTTATGCGCACTTTCAAGATTCTGTACCTTCTGCCAGACGGGAGTGGGGGAGAAGAGGGAATGACGGGGATGGGAAAGGACTTTGATTCTTTTGGCTGCTTTCCCGAGGCAGCGTGAAGTGTAGATGGAGTCAATGTGTGGAGTCCGGTTTCAATACTGTTTCAAAAACTACGTCAATGGGAGCCGGGAGAAGATGAATATGAATCTCTGTGTTGACTTGTAGAATTCACACTGAAATGATGCTGGAAACAAATATAATGATAAATCACAAGAAGGAATTAAATAAATGCCTAAAATAACAGGACTGTGAGGATAAAGCAGATAATTTTATACTGGCACAGAAAGAACAAATGGAGATGAATGTGATGGCAGGAGTAAAGTGGGGTTAAATATATGCATCCTTTCCTTGTAGCTCACATTGTCGGACCCAGTGTTTCGATTTGCTCAATCAATCAGAGCCCTTCTGTTAACAGGGTAAAAACCCAGCTTGGGTTATTCGTTTGATTATTGATTAGTTTCAATAGATGGTTGGCAGGTTTGCACACAATAGGCTGAATGTTAATGTGGGTAGAAAGGAACTGCAGATGCTAGTTTATACTGAACTAAAGGGCTGGAGTAACCCAGCGGGTCAGGCAGCATCTCTGGTGAAAAAGGATGGGTGACGTCTCGGGTCAGGACCTTTCTTTAGATTGAAAGTATAGGGGAGGGAACTGGAGGTAAGAAAAGGTCATTTTCTGGTTCTGGTTCTGAAGTCCCAAAACGTCATCTGTCCCTTTTCTCCAGAGGCTTCATGTTAAGTCAGAACATGAAATTTGTCAAACTCGGCAGATTGCAAAAACAAACAGGTATTTAAAGTAGGCCAATCTACAATCTCGTCAGCTTTGGTGAAATTTCACCTCTGACATCTGCATTTAAGTAGATTAGCCGGATGAAAGGTGAAGGGAAGGAAGGATATGATGAAATCTCAGATTATTATAATCATAGGTTTGTAAGACATGTGTTCTCAGAGGGTTCCTGGCTTCGAATGAAGAGAACAAAATCTTAAACACATGAAGTGGTGGTTGTCTGGAACACATTGGTGGAGGTAGATATAACGGTATATAACTGACTTTTAGATTGGCACATAGATTTACAGGGAATGGAGGGATATGGATCATGTGCAAAGAGATTAGTTTAACATGGCATCATGTTCAGCATGGACTTTTTGGGCTGAAGGGCCTGTTCCTGTACAGTACTGTTGTATGTATGTTAAGTGTGAACCTTGCTGTGCTTTTATTCAAAAACAGTGCTCCAGTTTCCAGCATCACAAAGATGTGCGGGTTTGTAGGTTAATTGGCCCTCTGTCAATTGCCCCCTTGTGTGTTGGGAGTCGATGAGAAACTGGGATAACATTAGAGCTAGTCTGAACAGATGATCGATGGTTGACATGGACTCATTGAGCCAAAGGTCCCGTTTCCATGCTGTATTTTTAAACTAAACTAAACTTTACCCGATGGCTATATACACCTCTCACCATTATCTGGGTTAAAAGATCAAACCCCTGGATTCATTATGGATAATCTCATATGTTTAATTGTTGACCGATCTCAATCATCTGTCTCTCATAGTGTGTGCTAGTGTGTAGGGAGAGGATGCGAAAGTGGGATAACATAGAAATGGTGCAAATGGCTGATCGATGGTCAGTGTGGATTCGATGGGCCTAAGGGCCTGTATCCTTGTTTTATCTTTGAACCAATCAATCAATAAACCAATCAATCAGTAACAAAAATAAATGTTGCACGAGTACTTTCTTGAACAGTTTTTGTTAACCATTGCATCACAGCGGTACTGTGGTAGAGTTGCTTCCTCACAACGCCAGAGATCCAGTTTCGATCCTGACTGCAGATGCTGTCTGTGTGAAGTTTATACGTTCTCCCTGTGACCATGTGGGTTTTCTCTGGGTGCTCGGATTTCCCCCAACATCCCAAAGACGTGTGGGTTTGTAGGTCAACAGGCTTCTGTAAATTACCCCTAGTGTGCAGGATAGTACAAGTTTACGTTGGTCGATGTGGACTTGGTGGACCGAAGGGCCTGTGTCCATGCTGTATCTCTAAATTAAATTAAAAAAATGAAATGATCAGCTCCCTGGGAATAACAAACTCCAACTTCTCTCTGCTCATGTCCTTGAACATTTCTGGCACCTTCTTATATTGCATGGTTTAAATCTCACAGCCCTGTTCACTGGATGCTAAAATCCACAAATCACTCAAGTAATCATAAGCCTGATGGATCTGAAGAATGCTTCTCGAGGCAGAGAGATTGGGCAAATGCATTGAATTGCTCAAAGCACATTCCCCACTGCCACATGTGATGCCTTAATGGAGTTTATAAAACCACTGAATATATATTTACACAGGAAGTAAAAACGTCCGGGCAGAAATCCTATCTACTCTCAGGGAATGTGTTACAATCCAAACCACTGCAGTGACTGTGGGAAGATCCACCCAAGTGGGACCGCGATCAAGTTTGAATCGAGCTGTCTGTCCTTTGTGAAGCGTCTTGAAGGAAATTAGTGACAAGGAAGGTCTGATGGAACGGATAGATTCTTGCAGTCGGGTATTTTTCTAACCTTCTCCCCACCCCCTCCGCTTGAGTAACCTGGGCAGGAGTATCATTGCACCACTGGTTGCGGTGGTGGGGGGGGGGGGGGGGGGGGGGGGGGGGAGTAGGTCAGGGGGGAGATTCCCTGGGGGCTTTCTCACTCCTGAAAGTATCCAGTCAGGGACCTGTCACCGACATCCTCCGTTACCTAATCTGGGATGAAAGGGCTGCTGGCCATGTGATAGATGCCATTTGGAGTGTATCAGGAGCAACCTGCCCTCAGGTATAAAGATGAGACATGCCGGTGATATCTGACCAGAAACCCAGGGGCTCCTCATTGATCACCTTAATGGAACACACAAACCAGAAATAGGCAGAGTCCTAATGCAGTTAAATGCCTTTTAACTCATCCGTTCGACCCACAGCCCCAACACATCCCCCCCTTACACGAATAAAAGGACTTGCTGCTCTAGACTTCTTTTCTTCTCATTAGAAGATCACCCAATGTGCTTTAAAACCAATGAAACCCCTTTGAATTAGATGCGCCATGGTAATGTTGGAAGTACAACAGCCAATTTGTTCTTTCACACCAGTGTGATTACAAGCAGGTAATTGTTCTTCCTGCAATGCTGTAGATCAAGGGTTAAGTATCACCTCAGGCCACTGTGAGGATGTAGCTGTTTCCTTCAATGCCGTCTCTAACTTCAGAGAGAAGGCTGCATTTCAGTGAGTGCAGAATGACATGGGAACATCGCATTGACTATTGCACAACAGGTAAAACGGCAGAGACAGTGACCTGAAACAGAAGCAGAAACCAAAATACAGGCCAAAATGTTGGAAGATCTCAGCCAGTCAGGCAGCATCTTGACTTTAGACTTTAGAGATACAGCGTGGAAACAGGCCCTTCGGCCCACCGAGTCTGCGTCGATCAGCGATCATCCCGTATGCTAGCACTATCCTATGCACGAGGGACAATTTACGACTTACAGAAGCCAATTTACCTACAAACCTGTATGCCTTTGGAGTGTGGGAGGAAATTGGAGCACCCAGAGAAAACCCACACGGTGACAGGGAGAACGTACAAACTCAGTACAGATAGCACCCGCACTCGGGATCGAACCCGGCTCTTGGTGCTGTAAAGCACCAACTCTACCGCTGCACAACTGTGCTGCACTAATGGGAGAGAGGGGACACTGTGGAGAGAGAAACCAGGAGATATTTTGGGTCAGCAACCCTTCCTCAGAATCGCAGGGTAAAAGTGGAGGGGTAAACACAAGGAACTACAGATACTGGAACCTAGCGGAGAACACAAGAGCGCTGAAGTAACTCAGTGGTCAGGCAGCATCTCTGGAGAACATGGACAGGTGGTTTCAGAAAAGCCACCTATCCACGTCCTCCTGAGAAACTGACTGACAGGTAGAGTGGAGGGGTTACAGTTTTCTAAGCAAGGCCCATTGGTATTGGTTATTATTGTCACGTGTACCAAGATACAGTGAAAAGCTTTGATTGCATGGTATCCAGCCAAATCATACCATACAAGGGTACAATCAAACCATACAAAAGTACAAGATGTGGAACAACGAGAAAAAGCCAGAGTGCAGAATACAGTGTTTCAGCATTATAGTGTTACAGTTGCAGAGAAAATGTTCAAGATATGAAATGAGGTAGATTGGAAGATCAAGTCTACGCCCCAGCTTGTGGGAGGACCATTCAGTGGCAAGACCTTTGACAAGGACCCACTTGGTAGGCTGGCCCAGATGGTTAGAATATACGAGATCCAAGATGAGCTAGCCAACCGGATCCAACGTTGTCTTGCTTGCAGGAGGTAGAGGGTGGTAGTGGAAGGTTGTTTTTCAGATTGGAGGCCTGTAACCTGTGGTGCACAGCAGGGATTGTTGCTGGGTTCTTTATAGTTCATCATTTCTATATTAATGATAGTGGAGGCACAAGAGGCTTTTGGAGAAGCACATGGATATGCAGGGAATGGAGGGATATGGATCACGTGCAGGCAGCGGAGATTTGTCCAACTTGGCATTATGTTTGGCACGGACATTGTGGGCCGCAGGGCCCATTCCTGTTCTCTTCTACGTGTAGAAAGGATCTGTATCGAAGATAGACACAAAATGCTGGGGTAACTCACGCAGCATCTCTGGGGAAAAGGAATAGGTAACATTTCGGGTCGGAAATCTTCTTCAGACTCATCTGAACCTTCTTCAGAACCAGTCTGAAAAAAGGTTCCGACCTGAAATGTCACCTATTTTTTTTCTCCAGAGATGCTGCCTGATCCACTGAGTTACTCCAGTATTTTGTGTCTAGCTTCTGTACTGTTCTAAGATACTTTTCTTACAGCTTACATTGGGACACTAGAAGAGTGGGGACTCACTGGAGGAGTGCAGGAGGCTGCAGATAGATAGGATGAAAAGGGAGAGGTGACTGAGAACTAAATTGGCTGGATAAAGGATGCTCGGGACCACTGCTGTGTACTTAACATAGGTACTTTGCCAAACGATTGCCCAATCTGTCTATGCATGAAACAACACAAAGTGCTGGAGTAGCTTAGTGGGTCAGGCAGCATCCCTGGCGAACATGGACAGGTGACCATGGATGATTACAGGCCACCAATCTGAAAATCAACCCTCCACTACCACCCTCTATCTCCTGCAACATTGTATCCAGTTAGCTAGTTCACCTTGGATCTCATACATCTAGACCAACTTACCATGCGGAATGTTGTCAAAGGTCTTACTACTGAATGGTCCTCCCACAAGCTGGGGCATTGTCCTGATCTTCCCACCTACCTCATTGCAGATCTTGATCTTTGGATTGGGACCTTCTTCAGACCATGATACGTCGCCAATCCATGTTCTCCAGAGATGCTGCCTGACCCACGGAGCTACTCCAGCACTCAATCTGCATCCGGTTTCTCCTGTTGAAGGAGGCTATAACGTGTGCACTGAGTGAAAGTGGTGAGCATTAATTGCTGGGTTCAACAGCCTGGTGTCTTTGCATTTAGACCCAGAAACTTCCAACTTTGAGACAACTGAACCAACTACTGGGCCATGGCATCGATCAATCGCTCACCCATTTCACAGCAGTGAGGGGAAGTGTCATAGAGTCATACAGCTTGGAAACAGGCACTAACTTTCCCACACCGACCAACATGTCCCAGCTAACCTAGTCCCACCTGCCTGCGTTTGGCCCATATACCTCTAAACTTGTTCTATGTCTTGTGTCTTATGTACAGAATCACTACTGTTCTTGGTTATCTGACAAAGGGGCACTAAACTTGAACTACTATCTACCTCATTGGTGACCCTTAGACTATCCTTGATCAGACTTTGCTGGCTTAACCTTGCACTAAACGTTATTCCCTTGTCATGCATCTACACACTGTAATGGGTCGATTGTAATTGTGTATTGTCTTTCTGCTGACTGGATAGCGCGCAACAAAGGCTTTTCACTGTACCTCTACACACGTGACAAACTAAACTGAACTGACACAGAACTGATGTTATCCATCGATGCACCGGTGTCATTCAGTGTAAAGCTCCCACTGACTAATCTGCCCATCACTCCTGCCCTGGGCATTACTTAACCCTCATCAAGATTGCAAGAATAAAATCATCTGGTCATTATCCCAGTGCTGTTTGAGCAGCTACGCTGTGTAAAAACAATAGAGCAGGTTCCTGCATTACACTTCAACAAATATTGAAACCAAAGCAGAAACTGCTTAGAATACTCAACATCAAGCACCATATGTGGGGAGAGCTACAAGGGCATACTGGTGGGAGTTTTAACAACCCCAAGATCCAATGGTGTTGGCTTAGTGGAGCCTCACAAGAGGAGTGGAGAAGGCTGTAGACAGACAGGTTGGAATGGAAGAGGGACTGAGGACTGAAATGGCAGAAATGACCATTTTAAAAGCCAAAACCTGATTACAAGTATTCCAAAATGTAGTGAACAAAACAGATACATTCCACACAGAGAAATCCCACAAACAGCAACACAATAACATCCAGATCACCTGCTGTACTAGTGTTGGCTGAGTGAAACTAAGAAAATGTGCAAGACTAGAAGTCATCGTTTTAATGTCAGAAGGTGATGGGAGACCTCTTAGAAGTACTTAAGATTATGAGAGGCATAGATAGGGTAGACATCAGATCCTTTTTCAAAGGGTGGAAATGTCAAAAGGTCATAGCTTTAAGGTCAGAGAAAAAAAGTTCAAAGGAGATGTGTGGGGCATGTATTTTACACCGAGAGGGTGGGTGCCTGGAACTCGTTGCCAGAGGTGGTGGTGGAGATAAACACATGGATTTGCAGGGAATTGAAGGGTATGGAGTAACTCAGCAGGTGAGGCAGCATCAGTGGTCCTTCCATAAGCGGAGGTGTAGTCCCAATCTTCCAACCTACCTCATTGGATTTTCTCTCTCGAACAGTTGCACAATAGTGAGAAACTATTTTCTGCACTCTGATAATTTAACTCTTTATTCTAGCTGTTGTAATTGTGTATGGCTTGATTGTATTCAAGTATAGTTTTATCTGGTTTGATTGAATAGCACACAAACAAATTGTAGACACAAGGAACTCCAGATGTTGGGATCTTGCAGAGAACACAAAGTGCTGGAGTAATTCAACGGGTCAGGCTGCATCTCTGGGGGACATGGATAGATGGTGTTTCTGTTTGGGACCCTTCTTCCGACACTTTGCTCCAGCACTTTGTGTTTTGCACAAGATTCCAGCGCCTGCAGTTTCTTGTGTCTACTCCCAATTGACTCTGAAGAAGGGTCTTGACCTGAAACGTCACCCTGCCTGTCCCGCTGGGTTACTCCAGCATTTTGTGTCTATCTTCGACTACACAGGACTGGTTTATTCCCCATTGGTCAGGGTGTCTAATTTAGTTTAGATTTACAGCATGAAAGGCCTTTCGGCCTACCAAGTCCACACCGACCATCAATCACACCAGTTCACATCTACTCCCCTACACACAAGGAGCAATTTTACAAAGGCCAATTAACCTACAAACCTGCAAGTCTTTGGGATATAGGAGGAAACCGGAGTACCCGGAGGAAATGGCCATTATGGAAACATGCAAACTCCACGCAGACAGCAGTTGAGGTCAGGATCGAACCCTGGCGCAGTGAGGCAGCAGCTCTACCCGCTGCGCTACTGTGTTTGAAAGCGCCAAACTCTTGCTGCTACTTTAGTGTAAATTATAAAATCCATGAAGCACCCAGTATAAGGAGAGACTCTTCTTATCCACTAACAGGATCAAACCCGGGTATCTGGCGCTGTGAGGCAGTGGCTCTACCAGCTCCACCACTGTGCTGCCCTATGAAGGATGTTGTGAAGGATCCTTGTTCTACTCGCAGTCGGCACATCAGACTGGGAGACGGAGAGCGAGGCAGCTCCACGCACGGACACCCCACGGCCCTGCTAACCGGCTTTTCATTTCTTTCAAATTCTCCTTTTCACTGCTTTGTATTCTTTCTCACGTAAGCTCCTCACTGCTGCCAAAGACTTGCTCGTCAGATGTAAGGGATTGTGCTGGTTGTCAACTTTACTGCTGTCACCGCTCACACTGCTCCCCCCTCAGCCAACACGAGACATGTCTCCCAGCCCTCACTGACAATTTCCTCTTTCTTCACCTCTGTCCCGTCCATTGACCGTCCAGCTTGTCTCGACGGGAACCAGCCGCGGTGGAATGCTATTCAATACCCCAAGTCCCGACTGTTTAACTGCAGGAATTACCAAGTGGGTCTTTATGAAAGGACACTCTTTAGCGATGTGTGGCTTCACTCTCCCAGTTCATTATCAACCCACGCTCTTCGTTCACTCAAAAGAACAGGTGGCCAAACCCACTCTCTCAGCAGCAACAAGTATCGTGCGTTATCGGGGCGCAATCACAGCATGGTTTGAGAATGCCTCCATCCAAGACCGCAAGAAATTGTAGAGAATTATGGATTCAGCCCAGAGCATCACGCAAACCAACTTCCCCTCCATTGACTCCATCTATACCACGCTGCCTCGGCAAGGCTGCCAGCATAATTAAAGACTGGTCTCACCTCTCTCCCATCGGGCAAGAGGTACAGAAGTGGGAAAACACACACCTCCAGATTCAGGGACAGTTTCTTCCCAGGCAACTGAACCATCCCGTCACCAACTAGAGAGGGGTCCTGACCTCCCATCGACCTCATTGGAGACCTTTGAACTATCTTTAATCAGACTTCAATGTTATATATTTGCAGTAAATATTGTACCATTTATCCTAGATGTGTGCACTGTGGAAGGCTTCATTGTATTTGTGTATAGTCTTTTCTTTGACTGGATAGTCAAACAAAAACTTTTCACTGTACCTTAGTACACATGACAATAAGAAACCCTTTATTTAAGAGGATTTTGGATAGGCTCATGGATATGCAGGTAATGGAGAGAAACGGATCACATGCAGCCAAAAGAGATTAATTGAACTTGCCATCCTGTTTGGCACGGCCATTGTGGACCGAAGGGTCTGTTTCTGTGCTGTACTGTTTAATGTTGACACATGAAGTTATATTTGAGGTCATTGGACTTCTCAATGAAAGCAAATTGTGCAGTTTTTTTTTAATGGCGCTTTCATTATCATGGTTCCAAGGACAGCAGTCTTGGGAAAAGTTGGATGTTCTTCGAGTAAGAACTGCAGATATTAAGACCAATGAAGTTTGAAATCGTACGCCAGGTAAAAATTATATGATGCACTATTGGTGACTATTTTGGGATTGTTTACTGCCAAAACAGAAAAAAAAAAATCCTACTGAACAATGAGGACAGGAATTTTGCATTCTAGACTTGGCCAACTCTGGGTTAACCCAAAAAACTTCAACATCTGCAGTTAAAGCACTCAGCGGGTCACTCAGGTAACTCAGCAGGTCAGGAAGCATCTCTGGAGGAAAAGGATAAGTGACATAGCTGGAGGCAGGACCAGGACCAATCTGGTGTGGCAACAAATGACCCCAGGCGGGGAGGTGTCCTGATAGGCTCATTGTTTGCTTGGGCATTGCTGTTGGAGTTGTGTGAAATGACCGCCTAGCCCATAGAGACAATTACTGTGGAAAGTAATTCTGTCCCATGGAGAATGCGTTGTGGTGCTTTAGTGTAAGACACTAGGGGGGGTTGTAGTTGCGGGGACGGTGGGGGTTCTGGGTGCGGGGGGGGGGTGGTTGTGGGGGGGGGAGGGGGGACTGAGCTCGGAGAAAAGACGGGGAAGAGCCCTGGGCGGGGGGGGGGGGGGGGGGTAATCACAGTGGAGGGGGAGAAGCCAGCAAGGGAACCAGAGTGGTAGTGGCTGGAATTGGCGGTGCGATGGGGACTCACAGCGGGCGCCGGTCATTCTCCTCTGCCGGGATCAGAGTCTCAACTTTCCATTTGACGACATCGGCAACATCTCCGACTCTGGGCTGGGTCTCCGACTCTGGGCTGGGTCTCCGACTCTGGGCTGGGCTGGGTCCCCAATGCTGGGATGTTTGGGGCTGGGCTGATTCGGGTCCCTCCGAAAATTGTGTCCTGTTGGAAACCTCCGCCGGTCTTCCACAGCTCCAGTAAAGAGTCGATGGCACAGGAAGGGGTGGACCGTCCCGGTGAGTGACAGAGGAAAAGACTAATCCGCACAGCGCTGAATGACAGGAGAAGTGATCGATCTCCGCATGCGCGGATTTAAAGATTTTTTAAACCTTGCTGACTTTTATGTCATTCAACTGATCGGAACAAAACTTGGTGCAATCGCAGCATAGGAGAACGGCGAGTGAACTGGCAAAAAATCGTAGCCCTGTTTTTGCGCAAATAGAAAGACTGCACAATCCGGAAGATAACAAGGTCAGAGTTTTAGTTATGTATACACATTAACCATCTACACACATAGGCAACACTGTGTAGTGATGCTGCCTCACATCGGCAGAGACCCAAGTTGAATTCTGACCTCGGGTGCTGTGTCTGTGACCATATGGGTTTCCTCCGGGTGCTCCGGTTTCCCCCCACATCCCAAAGACGTGCGGGTTTGCAGGTTAATTGGCCTTAATAAACATCCTGTTAACATAAAGTAGACTAATCAACCAAACTGCTCTATGAGCTGCCTCTGTACATTGTATTTGGCCCTTTAGCTGCAATGAACTCAGTGACAATTCTTACTATGGTTGTTCTTTTAATGATCACCCTCTTTGTCCCTCTGCTTTTACATCCTGGTTCCCCCACTGACAGAGAAGACACTGGTCCCTTTCCCTTTCCAGCTGTCCCTCTTCATGTCAGAAAATCGTAGCGCACTTAAACAGGTCATTCAGCCCAACTCATCCATGCTGACCAAGATGCCCCATCTATGCTAGTCCCTTGTATGGCCCATATCCCTCTTAAGCCTTTCCTATCCATGTACCTGTCCAAATGTCCTTTAAATATTGTCATTGCACCTGCCTCAACTTAAATGTTTTTCCCTCTCACCGTCAACATATGATGTTTGGATGTGTAGGAAGGAACTACAGATGCTGATTTAAACCGAAGATACACACAAAAAGCTGGAGTAACTCAGCGGGACAGGCAGAATCTCTGGAGAGAAGGAGTGGGTGCCGTTTTGGGTCTGAAGAAGGGTCTTGACCCGAAACGTCACCCATTCCTTCTCTCCAGAGATGCCGGCTGCCCCGCTGAGTTACTCCAGCTTTTTGTGTCTGTATATGGTCTATGGATCTTAGAAATATAGAAACCGAGAAAATAGGTGCAGGAGGAGGCCATTCAACCCTTCGAGCCAGCACCACCATTCATGGTGATCATGGCTGATCGTCCCCAATCAATAACCCGTGCCTGCCTTCTCTCCATATCCCTTGATTCCACTAGCCACTAGAGCTCTATCTAACTCTCTCTTAAATCCATCCAGTGAGTTGGCCCCCACTGCCCTCTGTGGCAGGGAATTCTACAAATTCACAACTCTCTGGGTGAAAAAGTTTTTTCTCACCTCAGTCTTAAATGGCCTCCCCTTTATTCTAAGACTGTGGCCCGTGGATCTGGACTCACCCAACATTGGGAACATTTTTCCTGCATCTAGCTCGTCCAGTCCTTTTATAATTTTATAAGTTTCTATAAGATCCCCCCACATCCTTCTAAACTCCAGTGAATACAAGCCTAGTCTTTTCAATCTTTCCTCATACGACTGTCCTGCCATCCCAGGGATCAATCTCGTGAACCTACGCTGCACTGCCTCAATCACAAAGCTTTCCTTCCTCAAATTAGGAGACCAAAACTGTACACAATACTCCAGATGTGGTCTTACCAGAGCCCTATACAACTGCAGAAGAACCTCGTTACTCCTATACTGAAATCCTCTTGTTATGAAGGCCAAC
Organism: Leucoraja erinaceus; assembly: GCF_028641065.1. Taxonomy (NCBI): domain Eukaryota; kingdom Metazoa; phylum Chordata; class Chondrichthyes; order Rajiformes; family Rajidae; genus Leucoraja; species Leucoraja erinaceus. The sequence goes on from NC_073388.1 coordinate 38,737,713, forward strand.
ATTCCATTAGGTTTCTTCACTGCCCGCTGTACCTACACGTCAACTTTCAGTGACCGGTGTACAAGGACACCCAGGTCTTGCTGTAACTCCCCCATACCTAACCCAACCCCATTGAGATAATAATCTGCCCCCTTGTTTTTGCCGCCAAAGTGGATAAGCTCACATTTATCTATATTATACTGCATCTGCCACGCATCTGCCCACTCACTCAACCTGTCCAGATCACCCTGCAACCTCCTAACATCCTCTTCACAGTTCACACTGCCACCCAGCTTTGTGTCCTCTGCAATCTTGCTAGTGTTGCTCCTAATTCCTTCTTCCAAATCATTAATATAAATGGTAAACAGTTGCGGCCCCAACACCGAGCCTTGCGGCACTCCACACGCCACTGCCTGCCATTCTGAAAAGGACCCATTCACTCGTACTCTTTGCTTCCTGTGTGCCAACCAATTTTCTATCCATGTCAACAGCCTACCCCCAATACCATGTGCTCTAATTTTAGTCACCAGTCTCCCGTGCGGGACCGTGATTCTTGATTCCCCTACCCTGAGAAAAAATAAATAAATAATTGATGCATTCGCCATCTCTATTCTTCTCATGATTTTGTACACCACCATAGGATCACCCCTCATCCTTCTGCGCTCCATGGAATAAACATTTAGCCTGTCCAACCTCTCCCTATAGCTCAGGCTCTCGAGTCCTGGCAGCATCCTTGCAAATCTTCTCTGCACTTCTTCCAGATTCCAGAAGGCAGCACAGTGGCACAGCAGTAGAGATTCTGCCTTACTGCATCAGAGATCCAAGTTCAATCCAGGCTGCGGATGCTGTCTGTACAGAGTTTGTATGTTCGCTCCATGACCGCGTGGGTTTTCTCCGGGTGCTCCGGTTTCTTTCCACATTGCAAAGATGTACAGGTGTGTTGGTTAATTGGCTTTGGTAAAATTGTAAATTGTCCCTAGTGTATAGAATAGTGTTTGTGTACGGGGATCTCTGGTCAGCATGGACTCAGCAGGGCGAAGGGCCTGGGTCCACATTGTATCTCGAAACTAAATTAAACTAAACTAAAATGAAGGCATCTTTCCTATAGCAAGGTGAAGTAATCTCCTGGATGTTTCGTGCGTAGGAAGGAACTGCAGATGCTGGTTTATATTAGGATAGATACAAAGTGCTGGAGTAACTCAAAGGGTCCGGCAGCGTTTCTGGAGAAAAAGGATAGGTGAGGTTTCGGGGTTGGAAACCGTCTACAGATTTCTGTTACTGTTGCTTGCACATTGCCATGACTAGTTCAGCTTGCTTGTCACAGTCTACCTATGCAGTATAAGCATGGCATCAATACATCCGTACTTACAGAAGCATCGCTCCTGGCTCCTGATGGTTTATTGTCACGTGTACAGAGATACAGTGAAAAGCTTATTCGGCATGCTATCCAGTCAAATAATACCATACATACCCTACATGGGTTAAGCGCTGAACAGTGACGCAGTAGGTAAGAGCTGCTGCCTCACAGCGCCAAAGACCTAATTTCAACACTGACCTTGCGTGCTGTCTGTGTGGAGTTTACATGTTCTCCCTGCGACTGCGTGGGTTTCTTCTGGTTGCTCTGGTTTCCTCCCACGTCCCAAAGACGTGTGGGTTAAGTTAATTGGTCTCTGTAAATTGTTCCTAGTGTGTAGGGAATGGATGAGAAAGTGGGATAACAGAACGAGTGCCAACGGGTGGTCGATGGTCAACTTGGTGGGGTGAAGGGTCTGTTTCCAAGCTGTATCTCTTAACTCTGTGTCTCCCCCTTGGATCCCTCATTTACCCCCCTTTTCCTTTCCTCTACCGATTGTACTCGAGTTTTGTCTGTTTGTATTTATGTACAGTTTTATCTGATCTGATTTGAATAGCCTGCTAAACAAAACTTTTCATTGCACCTCGGTACACATGACAATAATAAATCGTATCCTAAACCCAAACTGAAACAATAGTTTAGTTTATTGTCACATGTATCGAGGTACAATGAAAAGCTTTTGTTGCGTGCTAACCAGTCAGCGGAAATACTATACATGATTACAATCGAGCCATCAACATCTCCAGCATAGATCCATAGATTCTCTTCTAGAAAAGCATGCAGAGAATCATCATGTTCTGGCGCCATCTTGTAAATACCAAGTCTCTGAAAGTCCAAGAGATATACAATTTCTTATTTTCTTGCTTTAAAGCCCAGCATCACTTGGTCTATGCAGTAGGAGTCCACCCAACTACCTGTTACCATGCAGTCAACAGTGACTACTCTTCAGGTAAGGTCTATGGAGTAGACTCGATGGGCTGAATGGCCGACTTCTAATCCCATGGCCGATGAACTTTACAGGGACATTTTGAGACTGGGAAAGCTACTCTTGAAATGCAGGCCTTTCCCTCTGAGAAGCAGACAAGATATCAAGGAGTGGATCTCTGGAAAGGGATGTCACTTCTCTCGGCTCTCTAAAGCCAACCCAGTGGAGTGAACTAGCCCACCTGGAGACGGGCAGTGAGTGCCGTAAAAAGGATCACAATCCACACAGATTTCTCTGTATGAAAGAGCTTTTGTGCTCCATTGAATTCCCATGCCTTGAACCTTTATACTCTCAACAAAGGATGTCAGGGGCATGAAGCAGCTATTTGTTTCTGGGAGATGATTTTATTAACAGATTATTGTACAAATTATACAGACCTGCAAATCAATAGTGGCTCTCTTTAACTCAGCTAGAAGTGACTATTTCTAACCCATTGTGAAGAAGACTGTCGGGTGACATTCTGCACTATATCAATTGTAAGTTTTTCTCCCTTAATTGTTCCACCAATGTTCCTGAACTCTACATTCAAAGACCTAGAACAATAAATTAAGGATAGGGGAAATCCTTTTAAACAGAGATGAGGAGAAACTTTTTTCACACAGAGAGTGGTGAATCTCTGGAACTCTCTGCCACAGAGGGTAGTTGAGGCCAGTTCATTGGCTATATTTAAGAGGGAGTTAGATGTGGCCCTTGTGGCCAAGGGGATCAGAGGGTATGGACAGGATAGGTAGGTAGTATGGACAGTATGGGTAGGTACAGGATACTGAGTTGGATGATCAGTCATGATCATATTAAATGGCGGTGCAGGCTCGAAGGGCCGAATGGCCTACTCCTGCACCTCATTTCTATGTTTCTATGTTTCTATAAATGTTGTGTCATAGTTAAGTTTAGTTTAGTTTTGAGATACAGGGCAGAAACAGGTTCTTCGGCCCACCGAAACCGGAGCACCTGGAGAAAACTTTGCAAGGGAGAACGTACAAATTCTGTACAGACAGCACACTAGTCAGGATCAAACCTGGGTCTCTAGCGCTGCAAGGCAGCAACTCTTCCATTGCGCCATTGTAAAAGGATGAAAACAAAATACAAAAGTTTGGTGATGAGCATCGGGCGAATTGAGGAACTGTTTCGAAGAACTGGTGACAACCTAATTTGTTAGATAGACTCCTTCAGTTCCAGTGGATTTAATCAAAAATTGGCGTCAATTTATCAGATATCTGAACAGTCCTTCCATATACTAGAATATATCTTCCAACCTCCCTCACTGTGGACATTGGAATTTGTCTCTGGAACTGTTACGATATAATGCTGACAAACCATTGTAACGGGTATAGCTTGGACCCAATAGCAGCACAGAAGAGTTAGGCTGATGAGAGGAGAGTGGCAGGCAGGCAGGTGAGGAGAAGGAGGGACCGGTGGAAAAGTACTGGAAGGTGAAGTGGATGAGAATGAGGAGAGGGCAGACTGTGACAACCATATGTTGCACTGGTATTTATTTCTCTTTGCTCTACCTGTTGTAGTTCTGTTTGACTTGATTGTATTCAAGTATAGTATTATCTCGTTTGATTTGAAAGCACACAAACAAACACTTTTCTCTGTAGACACACAAAACTGCAGATGCTAGAATCTTGTGTAGGACACAAAGCGCTGGAGTAACTCAGCTGGTCAGGCAGCATCTCTGGAGGACATGGCTAGGCTGCGTTTCGGCTTGGGACCTCCCAGGTAGCATGACTAAGGGCTTGTTTCCATGCTGTGTGTCTTTCAATCAATCAAGTGTTGTAGGTTTTTGACACCGACCCATAATTACATTCCATTGGAGGCAAAAGCAAGCCTGTGGTATCACAGTTTTAATCTGTGGAAGACAATGTTGTAACATCTTGTAGAATAATACTGGAATGAAACACTAGCTATTGGAAAGTTGCTAATGAATCCAACCCAAATATAAACAGAAGCCAACTCTTTAAATTAGTCATAAAGCAATTTTCCTCAGGGCCAACCAGTCCCATTTATTGGTTGAGTGCCAATGTGATTCACTTGTGACTCAGATGGCTGAGTAAATACAAATCTTTCATAAAGCCAGTAAAACAAATGACTTTCCAATAAAACAAATCCTGCTTGTTCCATTGAACCACGAGGCTGCGGTCTAATCTTACAAAAACATTCATCTGTTAGCACACCTTGTCCAATTGGGGCGGCACAGTGGCGACAGCGCTGGAGATCCGGGTTTGATCCTGACTATGGGTGCTGTTTGTACCGTGTTTGTATGTCAACCTGTGACTGCGTGTGTTTTCTCCTCCAGTTTTTCCCCCTCGCTCTCCGCCCTCGGCCTCTCTCTCCTCCGCCTCCCTACCCCCCCAACCCCCCCCCCACTCTCCCCCCCCCCCCCCCCCCCCTCTCCTCCTCACCCTCCCCTCTGCGCGCTCCCTCCCTCCACCCCACCCCCTCCCCCTCCCCCCCCCCCCACCCCTCCACCTCCCTGCCCCTCCCTCCCCCCCCCTCTGCTCTATTCTCCCCCCACTCCCCCCTCTTTCCCCTCTCCTCTCTCTCTCCCCCCTTCCTCCCCCTCTCTCCCCCCTCCCCCACTCCCCCCCCCCCCCCCACCTCCCTCCCCCCTCCACCTCCTCCCCCTCCATCTCCCTCCCCCTCCCTTACCCCCCTCTCCCTCCCCCTCCCTTTACCCTCCTCTCCCCTCCCCTCTCCCCTCCCCTCCACCTCCCCCTCCCTTCCCCCCCTCCCCCCCCACCCACTTCTTTCCCCCTCCTCTCATCCCCCTTCCCCCCTTCTCTCTCTCCCCCTCCCCACTCCACCGCCTGCCCTCCCCCTCTCCTCTACCCCCTCCACCTCCCCCCCCTCTCCTTTTCACTCCCCTCTGCCCCCAATTACCCCCCTCTCTCCCCACTCTCCCCTTTCCCCCTCATCCCCCCCGTGTGTGTGGGGGGGGGGGGGGGGAGTGGTTCGTTAGTGTGTGTGTGACGCCGCAGGCCCTTGCCCCCCACCTCCGCAACCGCGCGTTGAGGGGATGGAACCCAACGGGTCCCCTTAGTCTAGTAGATCTATAAAGCTGTAGAAGGTAAGAATTTCATTGTTCCATTGCTGGTACCTATGACAATTATACACTCTTAACTTTCGAAGTAGGATTGTATTATCAGTACATATCTGGCTCAGGAATGAGAAGTGCAGAAGGGAGCTGTGGGTGAGCCTTCTGCTCTAGATTTGGTCAGATCAGGACCAGGGTGACACGGTGAATGTTTCCTGTCTCTCTTGGTTGAGAGGGACGGTCTTGTGGAACTGTGAAAACTAACACAAAAAATGCTGCAAAATCCCAGAAAGTCAGGCAGAGTCTGTGAAGAGAGAAACAGTCAACATTTCAAGTCTGCCACTCTCTGTCATTGTTTTTATGAAGATAAAAAGATGCCTATATGCATATCAATTAAAAATCAAACCACATTTACCAATAGTTTGTTTTCCCATCAATATAGAGTACCTAACATTCGGGATACTTTAACCTGTAATATAATATCTGATCTCGAAGTCTCGGTAAATACATATTCTAATTCATTCACTTGCATTATCCATTAGCAAAATATAATTAATATGTCACAACTAAAGCATTGGTCATTGTTATTGTCACGGGTTTGAATTTGGTTTGTAAAGACTGGAAGTTACTACATCTCCAGAGTGTTGAATAAATAATTTTGCCGCACTCAAATAAAAATTGAGAGAATTATGCCAGTTATAAAAGACACCATTGTTATTCATGCAAACCTAACACTCACATTCACACTACGCAATCTGGTGAACTTTAACACGTTGTGCATTTGTTGGTGAAATGATAAGATAAATAGCAATTGTGAATGCTCTGTCTGCTTGGCTACTGAAAGCTTGTGGATGTTTCTGCAGTAAACAAATAAGGCACTGGCACATAAAAGGTGCCTTTCGTAACCTCAGGATCTTCCAAATGCATTGCTACTGCAACAATTTGTATTCATTAAACACCATTAATGTAAAACATTCCAAGGCATGTTGTGAAAGTGTGATCAGACACAATTAAGAACATAAATAGGAGTTTGTACTCTCTCCCCATGACCTGCGTGGGTTTTCTCCAGGATCTCCAGTTTCCTCCCACATCCAAAGACGTACAACTTTGTAGGTTAATTGGCTTGGTTAAATTGTAAATTGTCCCTAGTGTGTGCTGGATAGTGTGTGTGTGCGGGGATCGGTGGTCGGCATGAATTCCGTGGGCCGAAGGGCCTGTTCCATATTGTATTTCTAAACGAAACTAAACTAAACTAAAACTAGGCTATCCGGTCAAATCAGATAAAACTATCCATGGAACTGAGGGTTATAGTGACACAGAGGTAGAGTTGTTGCCTTAGTGCGAGAGACCCGGCTTTGAAATTGACCACAGGTGCTGTCTGTACGAAGTTTATACATTCTCCCTGTGACAGCGTGGATTTCCTGCGGGTGCTCTGGTTTCTCCCACATTCCAAAGATGTAGGTTTGTAGGTTAATGGCTTCTGTAAATTGCAAATTGTCCCTAGTGTATAGGATAGTGTTAGTGTACTGCGTCATTGCTGGTTGGAGTGTACTCAGTAGACCGAACGTCCTGTTTCCATGCTGTATCTCTCAATGTAGGGGGCAGAGGGCATGGTGTGCAGGTCACTTTCCCTGTCGCGAGGCTGACCATTTACGGTGGCAGTGGGTGCCCGGTTTGGGTGGTGGGGAGGGTGGGAGTAGGCTGTGCCTTGGGTTGTCCCATCAGCTGAGGGCCTCTTCAACCAAGGAGGTCCAGGCCCCCTGGTGCCAACCCAGGGTTAGTGCAGCAGATGGATCCCGGAAAGGCCTAGCATGTCCACCAAGGGAACTGGGAACCCACTCAAAGAGGGAAGCCATCGAGCCCGCCCCCTGTCTGCCCTGAGGACCAGAGAGGAAGAGTGGGAGACAGAACATAGGGTCAGTTCAGACTAAAAGATGGAGAAAGCCAGAAAAAAACAGGGCAGGCAACAGATGACCTCAGGAAGGGTGGAGTCTATAATGGCCCATAGTTGGCTGGAGAAGATGTACTAACGACAGGGATACAAGGATGCGAACAATGAAACTAGTAGATGATGGAATAAATCAGATGGAATAGTTGAGACAGGTACTATAATCACATTTAAAAGACATATGGACACATAATAGATAGGTTTAGATGGATATGGGCCAAATCGGGAAAACAGTACCAGCTTAGATGGGGAAGCTTGGTTGGCATAGCCGAGTTGGGCCGAAGGGTGTGTTTCCGTGCTGTAATTACCAATCAGTGTATTGATTATCAGTCCAAGTAGATCGAAGGGATTAGAAAAGTATGGGAACACTCAAATAAAAACATACCAGATAAATAAACCGAGCAGGTAAATCATTTGGATTACTTACTTCCCAAGATGACTAAATACTTTGGGTTCCTCTTAACAACATCTGATCTGGAGCATCTTTCAACCTGAAGAATGGTTCCCACCCAAAACATCACCTATTCCCTTTCTCCAGAGATGTTGTCTGACCCGCTGAGTTACTCCAGCACTTTGTGTCTATCTTTAATAATATGGGACAGGAAATTTTCGTTTTTTCTTTGCTCTCTCTGGGTAAATGGATCTGCGTGTTTTTGTTTACTTTTTTAATGTTCTTGGTACTGGTTCGTACTGGCGGTGATGGAAGGCTGTGGCTGGCTCCAGGAAGGACCACGTGTGGGGAGCTGGGTGCGGTGAACAAGCCTCTCCGGTCACCAGCTGCTGTCCTGTGCTGGATCCCACGCTAACCCGAGTGCCGATTGACAGGCTGTTGATAAACTCGTGTGTAGCCACTGCGAGAGCTGCCTATTGTGGACGGGCAGCTGAGACCCTGGCTGCTCCTGCTTGCTTTCTCCCACATACATAATTCAGCAGCTCGTCAACAGACCGAGCCCTTTCATAGCCTAATTCTGCATTCAAATAATCCATCACTTCATGGAGTTTGCGGGCGGGGGCGGTGAAGATCAACTTTAGCTCGAATTATTTTTTTTAAAAAGCACAATAATGACAGTCCTTACTCACACACACATATACACTTGTGCACACTCACGCACGCATACACATACACTTGCGCACACTCACACACGCACACATACATACACACACATACACTTGTGCACACACACACGCACACATACATACACACACATACACTTGCGCACACTCACACACGCACACATACACACACACATACACTTGTGCACACACACACGCACACATACATACACACACACACACTTGTGCACACTCACACATGCACACATACACACACACATACACTTGCACGCAGACACACTCACACATACATACACACACTCTCACCCATACCAACACATAAATATGCACACATACACACACATACATTTGCACGCAGCCACACACACACTCACACTTACATACACACACTCTCACCCATACACACACATAAATGTGCACACATACACACACACATACACTCACACACACGCTGTCACACATACACTTGCACACAAACACACACACACTCTCACTAAATACACACACAAGCACATACTCACACGCATACACACTCATTCTCACACACACACACTCGTTCTCACACACACGCACATACACATATACATACACACACAGGCACAAACACATGCAGTCAGCCAAGGAACAAAACGTTTCTCTGAACATTTGATTTACAAATATCAGCACTGCATGGTTTGCCAGGACCCAAGGCTGAATGTTTCTTTCCACACACACACTAACTCTTTGTTTAATTTAAGTAGCGTAGAGCATTGGGCAGCATCCACCTCCTTTCCCTTATACTCCCCATTTCAGCAGCGTTCGGGGAACCAGGCACCTCTCCATACTTAAAGAATTGTACATTTAAAAAATAAAGCACATTTGAGTGTTTGAGCCTAGAAGAAACACGCATTGGGGAACTATTAATGACTAAGGAAAGAAGTAAAATACTGTATGTCTCCCTGCTGCAACATTACCAGACAGACACTTTCCATTTGCTCTCCTGATTAATTTGATGACAAGACTCAATGAAAAGTCCAGAGAATTGGAAATGAGCTGAGGAATTCTAAACTATTCTGTACGAGGTTTCACAAAGTACTTGCTTCAGAGTTTTAATAAAGTGCAGAGAGTTCTAGTAAATTACTGTTTTATGGCTTGGATGCACTGCTAACTTTTTAGTCCATCTCACCATGAAATTGGTTTAATGAACCAGAAAGCTATATGAAGTATGAAGATCGGCGATTCATATTGTGTCAAAACGTCCGTGGCTCACATTTCCATACACACTGTCAACGTGGCACATGAAAGATTTTTTAACCTCTATAGTATAATTAATATTATTTACTTACTTCCCATTACACGCCAAATCATCAACCTCTACGATTAAACTCGTCACAGAAGTTCCAAACAAAAGCTTTGAAATAAAAGAGAAATCAAATCCCTAAATATAATTTGAATTTAATGAGAGAGCTGCAAATGTTTGCAATCTGCTATTGAAGATCTAATAATAATGATCGATGTAGCTGAAACTGTTTATCAACCAGGAACAAAATTCACTGAGAACTATCAGTCTGCTAGTAAAACTCATTAAACATATTAGCAGGTAGTTTGCAGGATCTAATGCCACTGTCAGTGTTTATTATAGAACTGTTCTTAATGTTTTAAGGATGTTATGGAGACTAGCTTCAAGTCCTAAATTGTGTTTGTAAGACATATTCCTCTCTCTCTCTCTCTCTCTCTGTCCCTCTCTGTCCCTCTCTGTCCCTCTCTGTCCCTCTCTCTCTCTCTCTCCTTGAGATCATGGATGCCTTGGCTCTGTCCCAGTTCAGTGGGTGCCGAGGTGATTAACGAGGCCAGTGTGGGAACTGCAGACTTGTGGACAGGTGAAAGGGAAAGGTTTTGATGGGATGAGTGGGGTGGGCTGTCCCAGCTGTTTTCATACGGTGTCAGTAGGTCTTGATGGCTGAAAATAATCAGCGCTGCCTCATCACCTCCCCCTCCCCCCCCCTCATGTGGTACTTCTCCAACGCTCTGTCCCTGCAGAATTCCCAGAACCTATGCACGCTCTCCCTGTGACAGCGTGGGTTTCCTCCGGCTGCTCCGCTTTCCTCCCACACGCTAAAGACGTGCGGTTTGTAGGTTGATCGGCACTGTAAATTGTCCTTAGGGAGTGGATGAGAAAGTGGAAAAAATTGAACTATGAGGAAACATTGGAAAGAGTGGGTTTGTATTCACATTTAGAAGGATGAGAGGGTCCTATAGAAACGTATCCAATTATAAAATGACTGGAGAAGCTTGATGCAGGAAAAATGTTCCCAATGATGGGGGAGTCCAGAACCAGGAGCCACAGTTGAAGAATAAAGGGGAGGCCATTTAAAACTGAGATGAGAAAAAACGTTTTCACCCAGAGTTGTGAATTTGTGGAATTCTCTGCCACAGAGGGCAGTGGAGGCCAATTCACTGGATGAATATAAAAGAGAGTTAGATAGAGCTCGAGGGGCTAGTGGAATCAAGAGGTATGGAGAGAAGGCAGGCACGGTTTACTGAGTGTGGATGATCAGCCATGTTCACAATTAATGGCGGTGTTGGGTCGAAGGGCCAAATGGCCTCCTCCTGCACCTATTTTCTATGTTTCTATGTAACTCGTGTGAATGAGTGGTCGCTGGTCGGCATGGAATTGGTGGGCCGAAGGGCCTGTGTCCATGCTGTATCTCTAAACTAAACCAAGCTAAACTAAACAAAATTGAGAAGCTGTGATTTCAGTCATCAGTCCAGAGCTTAAAGCTTTCCCTTTGATGGGCTTCAATGCCGGAACATTATATTGCAAGTGGGTTTATAAACAGACAATGTCCTGATTCCTCACCTCATCCACTTACTTAAGGAAAGTGTTCTGTCCTAGTATTCTCGCCACCATCATTCCATTAATGGATTACTCCCAAGTTAAATAACTGGTGGTACATCATTAATATAATACACAATGCTGGAGTAACTCAGTGGGTCAGGCAACTTCTCTGGAAAAAATTGATATTGGGATGTTTTAGATAATAAATGGACACAGGCGAGGGTTTTATTTACCAGGCAGATGGTTTAGACTTTAGAATTTAGCAATACATCACAGTATCAGGTCTTTTGACCATCGAGTCTGCACCAGCAATTCCCTCATACTAACACTATCCTACACACTAGGGACAATTTACATTTTTTTTTTTACCGAAGCCAATTAACCTACAAACCTGTATATCTTTGGAGTGTGGGAGGAAACCAGAGCATTCAGAAAAAACCCATGTGGTCACAGGGAGAACATATAAACTCCATACAGGCAGCACTCGAGATCAGCATCAAACCTGGGTCTCTGGTGTTCCACCACTGCGTCATTATGCCACCCAAAGGTTGGACAAAGGCCAGATATAAAAGACATATGTGAGCCCAAAAGGATCGGAAATTGCAAATTCTTCAGCACAGGCATAGAAAAGTTGCTGCTTGACCTGTTGAGTTACTGCAGAATTTAGTGTCTTTCTTTAGATAGGTGATGTTCGGGTTGGGATGCTGTATCATGATGGTTTTTGTATGATCTCATTTGATGAGAATTTCATTTGATCTCATTGTATGAGAACATTTCTACATGGTGATAGAATAGGGTGTCACTGGAACGAGAGAATTGGCTATGAATGTATTGAATGGTAGAGCAACCACGAAAGACCTCTCCTGTTCCTCTTTGTACATGTCTCTATGATTCTGAAACTAAATACTGTGAGCATCCTCCAGCCCCACCACTCTACAAGTGGATTGTGTTACTTACAGACTGCTTGTCACCAATATTACAGGTATGGGTCCACCCTTTGGTTTGAGAGACTTTTTCAAGGCGGCATGGTGGCACAGCGGTAGAGTTGCTGCCCTACAATGCCAGAGACCCGAGTTCGATCCTGACTACGGGTGCTGTCTGTAAGCAGATTGTACTTTCTCCCCGTGATCTTTGTGGGTTTTCTCGGGGAACTCCAGTTTCCTCCCGCACTCCAAAGATGTACAGGTTTGCAGTTTAATTGGCTTGGCAAATTTGTAAATTGTCCCTAGCGTGTGTAGGATAGTGTTAGTGTGTGGGGATTGCTTGTCGACAGGGACTTGGTGGGCCAAAGGGCCTATTTCATCGCTGTATTTTTAAACTAAACTAAATTTTCTGGATTATCCATTTTGCCGGACCTACAGAAGAGACGGTCTCCGAGAGGAGTCCAAGGATACCGTAATGGTAGGCCGACACAATAGCCCGCAAATTCGGCCTCGGAAGTTGGCTATGTGAACGGATCTGGTGACTCTGGCCACTGGGGCCAAATTTGCCCCGCCGATCGGCCGCGGAAGTCCCGATGAGGTCAAGATCAGTCGCAACACCCGGCCTAGGCGCCACCTTTTCGGGGGGCTTCCAGGGGGGGGGTTTCGTAATGCCAGAAAATCGGTGGTGGACTTGTATTAGTGCAAGTACATGCTCAATTTACTGGGGAGGAGCAGAAAGGTGGTCACAGGGAAATGAAAATTCAACAGGAATTCCCTCTCCAGCAAGCATGGACGAGTTGGGCTGACGGGCCTGTTTCCATGCTGTATAACTCTGTAATTCTGTCGGTGATGTTACAAATTGAGCTGTGAAGCCAGTTTATGTTCTTGGGAAAAGCAAAGTCTTCAAGTCATTCAGCATGGAAACAGTGCCCTCAGCCCAACTTCCCCACACCGACCAACATGCTCCATTTATGCTAGTCCCACCTGCATGCGTTTGGCCCATATCTTCCGGACATGACCTATCCATGTACCTGTCTAAATGGATCTCAATTCCCCTACTCTCGGCAAAGGGCTGCGTGCGTTTACCCGATCTATTCCCCTCATCATTTTGTAAATTAGCATCATCTCTGGAGAACATGGATAGGTGACTTTTCAGTTCAGACTGATTTTAGGGGGGGGGGGGGGGGGGGGGGGGGGGGGAGAAAGCTAGAAAAGAGGTTGGGGCAGGACAAAGCCTGCCAGAGGTGGATACAGATGAGGAGTGGTGGAGGGGGGGCATTCATTAGAAGAGTGGCAGACAAAGACCAGAGATGAAGAGACAAATAGGTGTGAGATAAGGAGATGAAGCCAGAGCAAGAGGTATAGGTGGAAGGGTATATGGGAAAGGGGAAAAAGGGGTGTGGGTGGAACTAATCATCAGTTTGAACAGCAAGCATTTTTGGCCTTCAGTCTGAAGAACGGGTTTGACCTGAAATGCCAACCATTCTTTTCCTCCAGAGATGCTGCCTGAACCGCTGTGTTGCTCCAGCACTATGTGTCTATGTTTGGTATAAACCAGCATCTGCAGTTCCTTCCGACACAAAGCGCTTTTGGAATTCTGTAGCAGAAAATGCACTTTTGCACCTTCAGTGGTATTTTGGAAATCATTAATGTTAAAATTGTACTGCTATAATGGCATAAAAAAAGAATGAAAAATCAGTTTCATATTTATATTCATTACATCATTGTACTTTTTTGGAAATAAAACACAACTCCTGATCCCATTCAGAGAGCATTGTTGTTGACATATAATTGCGAGCACAGTGGAGATAATTTGAGGGGTTGCAAAAGGCATGGGTTGTAGAGTGCATTTTAAGACACAAAGGCACTGGAGATATGACATATTCAAAGTTCAGAACCTGCTGACAACCCTGGCCCCTGCCCTTCACAGTTGTCGACACCGTTGTAAATGCCATGGCAATTGTGGCAACATGTGTTAAGACATTGAATTCGGCGGTCAAATTTCAAATGAACTCATCCATAAAAAGAAAGCATATTTCAATTGTGGTATATTCTGACTGACAGTGGCATTGTTGTAGATTGCATCTGATGTGCTCATGTAATGCTTACTACAACCATATATATTTTTCTTTGCAAGAAGTAATACCGGTTGAAAGCAAGGAAAAAGGTTTCAATCTGCATAAACAAAGAACTAGCGCCGAAACAGAGCCATTCACGAGATAAGGGCTCCATTCTAGCCCAGTCACTTTGGCCTTCAAGTGACATGCAGCATGTTGACACATGGTCCACGTGCCACAGATGTCTCTTAAAATACATGTGGGGGGAGGGGGTGGTGTGGGAGGGGTGGGGTGGTGTGCTGGGGGGAGGGGGAGGGGGAGTGGTAAAGTGGGGATGTGGGTATGTGGGGGGGAGGAGGCGAGAGAGGGGGAGGGGGGAAGGGGCAAGGGAGGGTATAGGGGGTGTGTGTCGGGGGGAGGGACTCCACTCAGCAGCCACCGTCCGCAGCACCACACAGCACCTCCTGACTCCACACAGCGGCCTACCCGACTCCACACAGCGGCTTTCCCGACTCCACACAGCAGCTTTCCCGACTCCACTCTTACTGACTCAATCAGCATGGCTTGTTTACTCAGCCCCGCCTCCGGAGCTTTATTCTCCAGCGGGTGCCAAAAGGGGCAATACCTTCATGGTGACTGACAGGCGAGAAGACCAATCTGCTGATCTCATGATTTGTTAAACCTTCATAACGTTTCTCATATTTCACCGATCGGAACAATACTTAATGCCTTGGAGCAGTGGAGAACGGTGAGTAAGGTGGCGAAAAATCCTAGTGATATAGGGTAGTGTTTTTGCACAAATTTAATTACAATGCAGACCAGAAGTGGTCAAGATGAGAGTTTTAGTAATAGTATAGAAGATGTGGGGGGTGCGAGAGGGAAGAGGGGAAACTGTTTCCCAGTCACTATCTGGTCGAAGATGCGTCTTTTCTCCGAGCCACATCTTCGCCCCCTCCTCGCGGCCTACCATCTGGATTGGCGCGGCCTTTTCTGCCGGAGACCAGCCAGAGCTTCAGCGGCGGTGCAGCACTGGATTCCATCGTAGAGCGGGCAATGCCTTACCGAGGATCGCCTTGTGGAGCTCCGGAGTGTAGGGCCTGCTGATTAACATCGTGGAGCTGTGGTTGCGGAGATTCCAGCCGCGGGTGGCGCTGACCTCTTGCCGGGGTCACCAGCATTGAATCTCCACCCAGCTAGGCCTGTGGACTTCGGGAGCTGCGGTCTCCGGTCGGCCGAATCGGAAACTCCAAGCCGCTGAGAGTGTTCTCCATTCCGACGCCAGAGTTCCGATTATCCCGGCGAGATGGCCTGAAACATCGGGCCATCCGCAGCGACGACCGTGAAGGGCCCAAAGGTCTTGACCACGGGTGATCAAAGATGAAGAGGACTGAACTTTATTGCCTTCCCTCACAGTGGGAAACGTTGATTCTGCTGTTTGGGGATGTTCATGTTAAATTCTATCGTGTATTGTGTTCTTTTTATTCGTATGGCTGTATGGTAATTCAAATCTCACTGCACTAATTGGTGCATGTGATAATAAATGCCTCTTGAACTCTTGAACTCTTGTCCATAGCGTCAATGTTTTTGGACGAGGACACATCCCTATTGATATGCACCCAAGATATAAGAGCAGAGAAATCTTATATGGGGTGGCTCTGTGGTGCAGCGGTAGAGTTGTTGCCTTACAACCCCAGAGACGTGGCTTCGAACCCAACTACGGGTGCGCTCTGTACGGAATTTCTATGTCCTCCCTGTGACTGTGTGGGTTTTCTCTGGGTGCTCTGGTTTCCTCGCACACTTCAAAGACATGCGCGTTTGTCAGTTATTTGGCTTCTGTTAATTGTAAATTATCCCCAGTGTGTAGTTATTACAAAATATTTGATCTGAAGAATCCACGTTGAGGGTTGCGCAGGAATGTGTGACAGCAGACAATTTTAAGTTTCACACTCAGAGTGCCAATGCTAATTTTCATTTTTTTTAGTTAAAGCAGGCCCTTTGACCAACGAGTCTGCACCGACCAGCGATCCCCGCGCACTTACGGTAGCCTACACGCACTAGGGCCAATTTACAATTTTAGCAAAGCCAATTAGCACCTCTGTGCCACCCCTAATGTTAATTATTAGAGGGTTGGGAGCTACAGAGAGGGGTTGAACAAACTTAGTTTGTTTTCTCTGCAGCTTTGAAGGCTGAATGTCAACCTGATAGAAGTGTATAAAATTATAAAAAGCATATGTATGGTTGACGGTCAGAACCTATTTTCCAGGTTGGAAATGTCAAGGACTAAGAGAGCACAGCTTTAAGGAGAGAGGGACAAAGTTTAAAGTGCGGGGCATGTTTTTTTACAGAGTGTGATGTGTGCATGGAATGCGCTGTCTGGAGTGGTGGTGGGGACAGGTATGATAGTGGGGTTCTACAAAATTCTTATATAGGCACCTTATATAGACAGGTAGACAAAAATGCTAGAGAAACTCAGCGGGTGAGGCAGCATCTATGGAGCAAAGGAAAAAAAATGCACTTCGCTCCATAGATGCTGCCTCACCTGCTGAGTTTCTCCAGCATTTTTGTCTATCTTCGATTTTCCAGCACCAGCAGTTCTTTCTTAAACACCTTATATCGACATCCAGGGGATGGAGGGATATGGATCACATGCAGGCAGAGGAGATACATTTAGCTTTGCACTATATTCAGCATGGACATTGTGGGCTGAAAGGCATGTTCCTGTGCTGTACTGTTCTATGTTCTATATTCTAACTTTGCCACATCTCAAATGCAGCAGCCCAGACCACTTGAAGCTGTTACCGTTCAGTTTGAAGTGGGTTTGTTGTGAAGGAATGCAGGATAAATGCTGCAAAATTAAGCTGTTGAAAGATGAACAAGTCATATTGTTTTAGTGTTGGTGAGGCTTAGGCTCAGAAACTTATCATCTGGCAGCGTAACAACCTAAGGTGAAGAAAGACGCAAGCACACATGAAAGAGACTAATCCATCTACAAGTTATGTAAGCACCAGCTACAAACCAGCCTGAAAATCGAACTCGATACAAATAAATGCAACTTAATCTTCTGGATCAGTCTACCATGAGGACCTTGTCAAATGCCTTACTGATGTCCATGCATTCAACATCCACTGCACTACTCTCATTATCAGTTTATTGAATTATTGCATTTTTGTTTGATATATACTGTCTATGTGTATTGTGCTTACACCTGCTATGCTGATGAAAGGGAGAATTTCATTGTTGCATTGTCGGTATACATGACAATTAAACACTCTTATAGAAACATAGAAAATAGGTGTAGGAGTAGGCCATTCGGCCCTTCGTGCCTGCACCGCCATTCAATATGATCATGGCTGATTATCCAACTCAGTATCCTGTACCTGCCTTCTCTCCATGCCCCCTGATCCCTTTAGCCACAAGGGCCACATCTGACTCTCTCTTAAATATAGCCAATGAACTGGCCTCAACTACCTTCTGTGGCAGAGAATTCCAGAGATTCACCACTCTCTGTGTGAAAAAATGTTTTCCTCATCTCAGTCCTAAAAGATTTCCCCCTTATCCTTAAACTGTGACCCCCTTGTTCTGGACTTCCCCAACATCGGGAACAATCTTCCTGCATCTAGCCAGTCCAACCCCTTAAGAATTTTGTAAGTTTCTATAAAATCCCCCCTCAATCTTCTAAATTCTAGCGGGTACAAGCCGAGTCTATCCAGTCTTTCTTCATATGAAAGTCCTGACATCTTGACTCTTAAATCTTGACTTGACTCCATCACCTTTGAAACCCCTCAAATAACCCAATGCAGTTTGTAAGTTGTGACCTGTTCCATACAAAGCCATGATGACTGTTCCTCCATTATTCCATTCTCTTACAAATGTGAGTAAATCTTACTCCGAGGAATCAGCTGGTAGCTTGCCTACCGCTGAAATGAAGCTCACCGGCCAATGATTCCCTTGATTACCATTATTTCCATTCTTAAACAAAAGAACAACAATGGCCACTGTCCCGTCCTACAAGACCTTGTGTGTGGCTACAGAAGATGCAAGGATCATCGCCAAAACTCCTGCAATCTCCTCTCTTACCTCTTTCAATGACCTGGGATAGATGCCATCAGGTGGACACAAAGAGCTGGAGTAACTCAGCGGGTCAGGCAGCATCTCTGGAGAAAAACCCTTCTTCAGTCTGAAGAAGGGTCCCGACCTAAAACATCACCATTCTTTTTCTCCAGAAATGCTGTCTGACCCGCTGAGTTACTTCAGCACTTTGTGTCCACCTGATGGCATCTATCCCAGGTCATTGAAAGAGGTAAGAGAGGAGATTGCAGGAGTTTTGGCGATGATCCTTGCATCTTCTGTAGCCATCTTTAGCATAAACCGGTATCTGCTATTCTGCTGTTTCTAGATCCCAGCAGGTCACAGGGAGTTTTCCATCTTAAAGGAACCCAACAGCACCTCCTTCTTGATCTCAACATACCATCGCATATTTATTTACACCACACCGATCTCACTACCCTCCATGTCCTCCACTTGGTGAATACCAATGCAGAGTACTCATTCAGTACCTAGCCTGCACCCTCTGACCTCAAGCATAAATTCCGTCCTTCATCCTTGAGTGATCTTCCTCTCTCCCTAAATACTCTCTTGTTTTTAATGTCAAAAGTGGGTGGCTCTCAGGGCTTGGTATTGGTTTATTATTGTCACATATTCTGAGAAAAAACTATGCTTTGCATGATAGGCAAATCATATCATATCTGAGTACATCAGTAGTGCAAAAGAATAAATCAACAAAATGCAGAATAGAGTTACAGAGAAAGTGCATATATGTGCAAAGGTACAGTAAGGCGGATTAGAGTTGGTAGATTAGAATGAGTAAAGTAGATTAGAATGAGAAGGTAGATTAGAAATTCAGTAATTGATTCCTGGCATATGAAACAACATATGTTTGATAATTGTGGGGAAGAATATGGTTCCTGAATCTTGTGGTACGTGTTTGCAAACTTTTGTATCTTCTGGCTGATGGGGAGGGGAGAAGAGGGAATGGCTGGGGTGTGAGTGGTTGTTGATTTTGTTGGCTGCTTTTCCTGAGGCAGTGTGATGTGTAGTTGGAGGCGATGAGGGTGTGGAGCGTCTAGTCTGTGCATGGACTGGTCTACATCCACAACTCTCTGCTATTTCTGGTAGTCTTGGACAGCCCCTGCTCAGGATCCACAGCCTCATCTCCCACTGGAGTGGAGGAGGCAGGAGTGAGCCATTGATTGATAGAGCTAGAGAGGTATCCAGCAAGGAATTGGGCATTCAATGAAACTTATCCAAGTTGGCAGCCTGGGTGAGTCCCATTCCCATGATTTTGGCCCATAGCCCTCTGAATCATTCCTAAACAATTGTCTGTCCAAAATTCTTAATTGTACCCACTCCACAGCTTCCTCTGGCGGCTCATTCCAAATATGAATTACCCTCCAAGTGAAAAGGTTGTCTCTGAGATCCCACTTAAATCTCTCTGCTCTCACTTTAAACCAATGCCCTCTAGCTTTAGAAACTTCTACCCTGGGTAGAAGATGGTGAACATTCACTTTATTCTTGCCCCCTTATAGAAACATAGAAAATAGGTGCAGGAGTAGGCCATTCGGCCTTTCGAGCCTGCACCGCCATTCAATATGATCATGGCTGATCATCCAACTCAGTATCCTGTACCTGCCTTCTCTCCATACCTCCTGATCCCTTTAGCCACAAGGGCCACATCTAACTCCCTCTTAAATATACCCAATGAACTGGCCTCAACTACCTTCTGTGGCAGAGAATTCCAGAGATTCACCACTCTCTGTGTGAAAAATGTTTTTCTCATCTCGGTCCTAAAAGATTTCCCCTTTATCCTTAAACTGTGACCCCTTGTTCTGGACTTCCCCAACATCGGGAACAATCTTCCTGCATCTAGCCTGTCCAACCCCTTAAGAATTGTGTAAGTTTCTGTAAGATCCCCCCTCAATCTTCTAAAATCTAGCGAGTACAAGCCGAGTCTATCCGGTAATAATTCATATTAAAGTCCTGACATCCCAGGAATCAGTCTGGTGAACCTTCTCCGTACTCTCTCTATGACCTTGTACACATCAATAAGGTCACCCGCTTTGCCTCCTATGCTCCAAAGAGAAAGGTTCCAGCCCATCCATCCTCTCTCTATCTCAAGCCTGCAAGCACAGGTACCATCCTGGTGAATCTGTTCTGCACCCTTTCCAATTCAAAGACATCCTTCTCATAGCTGGGTGACAAGATCTGCACGCAGTACTCCAAGTGCGGCTGTGGGGAACTTTGAATGGAAAGACTATTTTCATAAGGAGCCTGAGAGCTATAATTCCCCATTGTACACAGATAACCTTCTCCCCATTACATTCCTTATCACTTACCTAGTAGACCAATAATCAGCTGGCAGAATACTGATGATGCTTGAATACTGCTCACACCCCACTGTGCAGATCTATCGGCACTGATTATAGCAAGACAAGTGAAAATATTCCTGCATCAGTTACTTTAATAGCTCGCTTCCAGCATCTGTCCTTCCTAATGAATAGCATCTTGCCAAAAGTTTAGAGTGTTAAGAGTTTAGAGATACATCGTGGGAACAGGTTAGTCAGCCCAGCGAGTCCACGCCGACTATTGATCATCCGTACACTAGTTCTATGCTATCCCATTTTCACATCCTGCATACTAGGGGCAATTTTCAGAAGCCATTTAACCTACAAACCTTCTCGTCTTTGGAATACGGAGGATAACGGAGCTCCCGGAGAAAACCCACACGGTCACAGGGAGAATGTGCAAACTCCACACAGACAGCATCGGTAGTCAGAGTTGAGCCTGGCACTGTATTTCTGGCATTGTGAGACAGCAGCTCTACCACTGCCCCACTGTGCTATCTGTAAAAGAGAGCACTTCATTGCATGTGCTTGACCGATATCCCTTTGAACCGTTCCTATCCATGTACCTGTCCAAGTGCCCTTTCAATTATGTAACTGTAGCTGTCTCAGCTACCTCCTCTAGAGAGACACAGTGCTGGAGCAACTCAGCGGGTCAGGCAGCATCCCTGGAGAACGTGGATATAGGAGGCGTTTCGGGTTGGGCCGCTTCTTCAGACATTGTAGTGGTGGGGGGAAAGAAAATTAGATGAGGACCTGTTTCCCCCCATCCCTGCAATCAATCTGAAGAATGGTCTCGACCAGAAATGTCACTTGTCCATGTTCTCCAGGGATGCTGCCTGACCCGCTGAGTTACTCCAGCACTTTGTGGGAATTGTGGGAATAACATAAAGTAAGAAATGCAGCTGTTGGGGTAGAGGCTTAGAGACACTGCCTAGGCAAGGCCACCAGCATAATCAAGGATGAGTTTTAACCTGGTCACCCCCTCTTCTCCCCTCTCCCATCAGGCAAGAGGTACAGACATTTGAAAGGGCGTCGCTCCAGCATCACGAACAGTTTCTTACCAGCTTTTCTCAGGCAACTGAAACATCATATCGACAACTAGAGTGGTCCTGAGCTACCATCTACCTCACTGGACCCTCGGACTATATTTAATCGGACTTTACCTTGCACTAAACTGGACTTTACCTTGCACTAAACGTTATTCCCTTTATCCTGTATCTGTACACTGTGGACGGCTAGATTGTAATTGTGCATAGTCTTTCCACTGACAAGTTAGGACACAACAAAAAAGCTTTTCACTGTATCTCGGTACACATGACAATAAACTAAAGTAAAATAAACCAAAATAAAACTAAACTAAAATAAAGTAAAGAAAAGTGAACTAAAACTAAACTAAACTAAAACTAAAATAAAGTATCCTAAACAAAACTGCCTCCAATCTAAACAAAATTGCGTCTAGGTGTGTGAGCTCAGGTATTCTGTGTACACGCTGCATGGGTGGAAGGAAGATGAGGGATGGGAGTGGGCATAGATTCACTTCTCTGCCTGAACACATTGGGCTCAACTTCTGCCCGAAGAGGGTAGCCAGCGGTTGAGAAGAAATAACAGCAGCTTGTGCGCTATCTTGTCCATGCAGCATTGTTGTAAGTAGGAGCGTCTAAGTGCTGCGATGTCTGTGAATTTTGCTGTAAAAGTGAAAATGCAACTTTCCCTCGCAAGTATCATATCCTTGGGAAATGATGAGAGGGTTGTTGTGACGCACTCACCTGGAGGTGAGCGCTGAGCCATAATTACACACTGCAGAGTGCAGCTTTTGTCCTAGATGCTGGGCGACTTGGGAAACGCGGCCTGTTAAATTTGTCACAGCTTATTTAATTACTCAAATGAAGCAGTAAAGAACCTGCAGCCAGAAGCCCCGGGGTGTGGGGATGGGGGTGGGGGGGGAGGAGATAGGAGAGAGCAGAGATGTTAAAGCCTGTTAAAACCCATTTCCTGAGTGCTGCAGGCTGCAAAAAATTGTTCCCCGGGGCAGAGGGGAGAATCGGTTATGAATCTTTTGTCTTGCGTTGGGAGATTACGGGCGGCTCATTGCTAAACCTACAGTGATTCACAATTGCTCGACAAGCTTCACTCGAGGCTACATTCACCTGATTATTGCTCGATGATTCCACTTACTGACAGGTTTATTGACAACAATTTCAACTGGCTCTACGAAACCTGTGGCCCTAGGCTCTGGAGGAGGCTGGGATCGAACGTCGAGCAGCGCAACACAAGAACAGGCCCTTCAATCTGAACATGATGCCAAACTAAACTCACCCTATTTTACTGCAGGTGACACATACCTCTCCATTCCCTGCATATTCATATGCCTATCGGAGTTAGTGTTGAACAGAGAACTTAATACAGTACAGAACAAACTTACTAATCAGAACATTCATATAGTTCTATTCCCTGTAGAACACCATTGACTTCCAATCAGAATAACACCACTACCCTGTGTCTATAAGGCCAAGACTATTTTAAATCAATCAACCAACTCACCTTGGCTGCCATGTATCTTAAAGATATAGGAGCAACCAGGACGTGAGCATTGCCAGAAGCTCAACATTCACTACCCCTCCCGCACCCGCCCTCAAGAAGAAGGGGCAGATTACCTCCAAAAAACAGCCAACATAACATAGAAACATAGAAAATTAGGTGCAGGAGTAGGCCATTCGGCCCTTCGAGCCTGCACCGCCATTCAATATGATCATGGCTGATCATCCAACTCAGTATCCTGTACCTGCCTTCTCTCCATACCCCCTGATCCCTTTAAGCCACAAGGGCCACATCTAACTCCCTCCTAAATATAGCCAATGAACTGGCCTCAACTACCTTCTGTGGCAGAGAATTCCAGAGATTCGCCACTCTCTGTGTGAAAAATGTTTTCCTCACCTTGGTCCTAAAAGATTTCCCCCTTATCCTTAAACTGTGACCCCTTGTTCTGGACTTCACCAACATCGGGAACAATCTCCTGCATCTAGCCTGTCCAACCCCTTAAGAATTTTATAAGTTTCTATAAGATCCCCCCCTCAATCTTCTAAATTCTAGCGAGTACAAGCCGAGTCTATCCAGTCTTTCTTCATATGAAAGTCCTGACATCCCAGGAATCAGTCTGGTGAACCTTCTCTGTACTCCCTCTATGGCAAGAATGTCTTTCCTCAGATTAGGAGACCAAAACTGTACGCAATACTCCAGGTGTGGTCTCACCAAGACCCTGTACAACTGCAGTAGAACCTCCCTGCTCCTATACTCAAATCCTTTTGCTATGAACCGAAGATTTGTCCCACCCTGGTCATTCCTTCTTCTCCCTGTTCCCATCAGGCTGAAATTCCAGACGCTTGAAAGCGCTCACACCAGACACACGATAGGCTTCTTCCCGTCTGTTGTCACGAATGGTCCTTCCATAAGCTAGGGCACTGTCTGATTCACCTTTACCCCACTGTAGTTAGTGGTCTTTGTCTCTGGAACTGATGCTGAGAACGGTATTCTGCGTGCTGTATCTGCTCGTTTGTTTTACCAATTGTACTTGAATTTAACTTGATTGTATTTTGGTACGGTATTATCTGATCAAGAAACATAGAACTGCAGATACTGGTTTATACCGAATAATGACACAAAGTGCTGGAGTAACTCAGCAGGTCAGGCAGCATCTCTGGGGAAAAAGCATGGGTGACATTTCGGGTCTGGACCCTTCTTCAGACTGAATTCTTATGAAGATCTGTAGAAGGGTCCTGACCATTTTTCTACAGAGATGCAGCTTGACCCGCTGAGTTACTCCAGCACTTTGTGTCTATCTCTGATATTATCTGATCTGATTGGGTAGCATGCAGAGCAAAACTTTTCACCATACCTCAGTACTTGTGACAATATCAACCTAAACCTCCTTGAATGCTGCCAGAGTGTGTGTTGATGCTGTTCTCCTCACTGCTGTTACAGAGGTAGATCCTGGACTTTGATCTAACTTGCCAATCAGTTTAGGTTTATGTTTAGGTTTATGTACAATACAATACAATACCATTTATTTATCATTTGAACCTCACATGAGGTTCAAACAAAATTTGGTTTCTGCAGCCATACAAGAAAAGAACCAAGACACACACCAACACAATTCACACAAACATCCATCACAGTAAATCTCCTCCTCACTGTGATGGAAGGCAAAGTCTTGTCTCTCCCCTGCTCTCCATTCTTCTCCCGGTGTCAAAGTCAAAGCCCCCGGTGGGTGTTGTCAAAGTCAAAGCCCCCGGTGGGCGCTTGCAAGTCCGCGGCCATTTAAAGCCGCGCCGGGCGATTTAAGGCCCCGCTCCAGGTCACTCTCAACCCCGCAATTCAAGCGGGAGAAGTCGCCGTTGCCGGTGCCCCGCAAAGCTGTCTCCCACCAGGGACCCGCAAGCTCCCGGTGTCACCATCCACCGGAGTCGGGTCGCAGCCGCGCGCCACCGCAGCTCTCCACGCTCCGAACTCCTCAATCTCTGAAGCTGGCCAGCTCTACGATGGTAGGTCCACAGCTCCGCCGGCTCCGTGACTTAAGCCCCCAGGTCGTTCCGTTGGAGGCCACTCCATGGTGCTAGGCCCCAACGACAACGGGGACCCGACAGAGAAAAAGGCCGGGTCTCCGTGCAGGGAAGAGATTTAAAAGTTTCCCCCACCCACCCCCCACCCCCCACACATACGCATTTAAAAGCCCACTACAAACTATACTCTCAACGGGACAAAAAAACAAAACAAAACACAGACAGACTGCAGAGGCTGCTGCAACGTTACGTGTCACGTGTTCCTAGGTACAGTGTAAAGCTTTGTTCTGCATGCCCTGGTCACCCTCTCTTCTCCCATCAGAGAAGAGGTACAGAAGTTTGAAAACACACACCTCTAGATTTAGGTTTTTTCCCAGTTGTTATCAGACAACTGAACTGTCCTCTCATCAGCTAGAGTGCGGTCTTGACCTCTAATCTAAATCCTCATTGGAGATCTTTGAACTATCTTTAATTGGATTTTATTGGACTTCAATGTTATAGCTTTGTCTTAAATGTTGTGGCCTTTTTCCTTTATCTGTGCGCTGTGGATGGCTTGTTTTTTTTCATCTGTTTCATCTTTTGTTTGACTGGATAGCACCTAAACAAAAGCTTTTCACTGTACCTCTGTCCATGTGACAATAATAAACTAAACCGTCAGCAGGGTGGTGCAGCGGTAGAGTTGCTGCTTTCCAGCGCCGGAGACCCAGGTTCGATCCGACTACAAGTGCTTGTCTGTACGGAGTTTGTACGTTCTCCCATGACCTGTGTGGATTTTCTCCAGGATCTCCAGTTTCCTCCCACATCCAAAGACATCCAAGTTTGTAGCTTGGTTAGATTATAAATTGTCCCTAGTGTGCGTAGGATAGTGTGTGTGCAGGGATCAGTGGACTCCGTGAGCTGCTTCCGCATGGCACCTAGTGGTGGCTTGAGGCAATGCAAACCCTCGCTATTGGTTGGTGCCATCACGTGATCGCGGGTGTGTTTTCGCGGGCTTTTGGTTCCTCAGTTGATCGAGCTCCACCTGTGTAACAGGAGCTTCAATATATTTGGCTGACCCAGCACGTGGTTTCCGTATACTTCTTTTCGTTTACAAATAAAGATTTATTTTAATCAACCTGCTCGTCTCGCCAAAGTGGTGACCACGCTGGTCCGATCGTGATTTCGGATCCCGACCATGAACGCAATCGGCTAATATGAGGGCCTCAAGGTGCTGCTGCTCCACACTTTCGGGCTCAGTCGCAGCGATCGCGCCGCCCGCCTTCAATATATGGACGGCCTCGGCAATCGTAAACCATCTGCACTGATGAGTGAGATGCTCGCCCTGATGGACGGCCACCAGCCTGCCTGTTTTCCGAACAGGCTTTCCTGGAGCAGATGCCTGGCGACATCCGCCTGCTCCTCGCTGGATTGGATTTCACCGACCCCCTGCAGCTCACTGAACGGGCCGATGAGCTGTGGCTCGCCAAGCAGCAGGACGGTGGATTCATCAACCGGGTGTCTGCGCCCTCGCACCAGCGGCCTCGCAAGGACCAGCCTCCGCTGCTATCGCTGCACCGCAGTCGCCCGCCGAAGACCATGATAAATGTCAGTGGTGATACTACCACCAACGCTGGGGTGCAGAGGCCCGTCAATGCCGGGCCCCCTGCTTGTTTCCAGGAAATGCCTCGGCCGATCGCCAGTAGAGGCTATCGCTGTCGGCCAGAATCATTGCCTCCATGTCCGGGATCGCCGTTCCGGGCTTCGCTTCCTCGTTGATTCCTGGTCTGTGCTGAGCATCCTCCCCTCGACTGGACTGGACAACCGTGCCGGTAATGGTGGCCCCGTACTGACCGCAGTCAACAGTAGCCTCATTCGCACTTACGGCATTCGGACCCTTTCCCTCATTCTCGAGTCCTGTCCGTACTCATGGACTTTCAGCATCGCGGACATTTCCCAGCCGTTACTGGGCGCCGATTTCCTACGGGCCTTATCGTTAGTGGTGGACGTGCGGGGCCGGCGTCTCATTCCTCCGGAGTCCCCTAGGCCCGCGGCCCTGCAGCTCATGGACCTTCCAGCCTGCAGCTGGGATCGGTGGCGGTTGGGTACTGCCCATATACCTCCCTACTCGCCAAGTTCCCGGAGCTTCTGTCCCCTCGTTTTCATGCAACCGCTCTTAAGCATGGGTTGGTACATCAGATCCCTACCACCGGTCCCCCACTGCATGCAAGGGCGCGCAGGCCCCCACCCGACACGCTGCGGATCGCCAAGGAAGAGTTCTGCCAGATGGAGGACATGGGGATTGTGCGGCGCTCCGACAGCCCATGGGTTTCCCTGTTACACATGGTCCCCAAATCATTTGGGGGGTGGAGGCCGCGTGGGGATTACTGATGCCTGAACACTGTCACGACCGCGGACCGCTACCCGGTCCCGCATATTCAGGACTTTACGGCCACCTGGAGGGCGCCACGTTCTTTCCTAAGGTGGACCTGGTGCGCGGCAACCACCAGATTCCCATCCACCCCGATAATGTGCCCAAGACCGCCATCATCACCCCATTCGGCCTTTTTGAATGGCTGCGCATGCCGTTTGGGTTAAAGAAAGCCACGGCTCATGGATATGGTGGGTCGGGGGTTGGACTTCGTCTTCGTATACCTGGACGATATTCTGGTCACCAGCCGCTCCCGCCAGGAACACTGCGCGCACCTACGGGTGTTGTTCCAGCGGCTTTAGGGCCACGGGCTTGTAATCAACCCTGCCAAGTGTCAGTTTGGCCTTCGCTCAATTTCTTTCCTGGGGCACCACGTCACCTCGCAGGGCGCGGCCCCGCTGCCCGCTAAGGTGGAGGCCATTCGACAATTTCCTCGGCTGCTCACCGTCAAGGGGCTGCAGGAGTTTGTCGGCATGGTCAATTTTTATCATCGCTTCATGCCGGCAGCAGCCTGGATCATGCGACCTTTGTTTCAGTGCCTCGCCCGTAAGTCATGGGACCTCATGTAGGATGATGAGGCCTAGGCTGCGTTCGTGTGTGCAATAGAGGCGTTAGCCAAGGCCACCATGCTGGTGCACCCGCGGGCTGCTGCCCCGACCGCCCTCACCATGGACGCCTCAGATATGGCTATCGGAGGGGTTCTGGAACAGTTCTTCGCCGGCCGCTGGCAGCCGCTTGCATTCTTCAGCCGTCACCTGCGACCTCTGGAGCGGAGCTACAGCGCTTTCGACCGGGAGATCCTGGCCCTTTATTTGGCTGTCCGCCATTTCCGTTACTTCCTCAAAGGCAGGCCCTTAACGGCCTTCACGGACCACAAGCTCCTGACGTTCACCTTTACCAAGGTGTCCGACCCCTGGTCAGCTCGACAACAACGGCACCTGGCTTTTGTGTCGGAGTTCACCACCGACGTTCAGTACGTGGCAGGCAAGCTGAACCTGGTCGCGGACGCTTTGTCTCGCCCTGCGGTCCCAGCTGAGTCGTCGATTGACCCTGGCGTGGATTATTCAGGGCTGGCCGGCACGCAACGTGAGGGTGATGAAATGGACGTTTACCGGACGGCTGCCTCGGGGTTGATATTGGCCGATGTCCCTTTCAGTCTGGCAGGTGTGTCGGTCCTCTGTGACATGTCCACTGGTAAACCACGCTCTATTGTCCCCGTGGGTTGGCGGCGACGTGTTTTCGACGCTGTCCATGGTCTGGTCCATCCTTCCATCCAGGCAACTTCTGCGTTGGTGGCGGACAAATTTGTCTGGCTGGGCCTCTGTAAACAGGTTGCGGCCTGGGACAGGGCCTGCATTCCCTGCCAGACGTCGAAGATCCAGCGACATGTACGGGCACCGCTGCAGGATTTCGTGGTTACCTCCTGCCATTTTCAGCACATTCATGTCAATTTGGTGGGCCCGTTGCCGACGCTCTCAGTGCCACCCACCTGCTGATTGTCATGGATCGTTTCACGAGGTGGACAGAGGCAATTCCACTCGCTGACACCTCCACCACGTCTTGTGATAGGGCTCTCGCAGCCCACTGGACTGCTCGTTTTGCCGTGCCTGCGAACACCTCCACTGACCGTGGGGCTCAGTTTACTTCGGCTTTGTGGTCGGCTTTGGCGCAGCTGTATGGGGGGCAGCTGCATCACACCACCGCCCATAACCCCCAGGCAAACGGGTTGGTGGAACGCTTCCATCGGCATTAGAAGTCGGCGCTGAAGGCACCGCTCGCGGGCCCGGATTGGGTCGACCTGTTGCGTAGGGTGTTGCTAGATATTCGCACGGCCCCGAAGGCGGATTTAGACATGTCGTCCGCTGAACTCGTGTACGGTTCCCCGCTGCGGGTACCCGGGGATTTCCTTCCTGCGGCTCAGGGGCAGCAGGAACCCACTTTGTCTGTGTTGGCGACTCTCCGGGAGAAAATGGGCAGTCTGGCTCACATCCTGACATCTCGGCATGGGGCTGCTCCAGTATATGTACCGCCAGAGCTTAAGAACTGTTTATTTGTGTTTCTCCGCAGGGACTCGCACCAGACTCCGCTGCAGCGGACTTATGAAGGTCCTTTCCAGGTGTTGCAACCCCGTGTCGCAACTTTTCTTTTGGTCGTCGGGGGTCAGCAGGAGATCGTTTCGGTCGCTCGCCTCAAGCCCGCCCACTTGGATATTGATAGCCCAGTGGAGGTGGCTCAACCCCAGTGTAGAGGTCGTCCGCTGGCCATCCCAGCTGCACTTGTTGTGCCTGTTTCCCCTGCGTCTTTAAACCCCTTTTTCACGGGGCGACTTGACGCAAGAGTTAACCAAAGTTGAACATCATGGGAACCTCTTGCGATAACCGTACGGCATTCGTGGACCACCGTGGTGCTAACGGCAGGTACTCGTGTAACTTGGTGACTCGGGAGAAAATTCAAATAAGCTTGAATTTCACCAAGAGTGACTTGTACACTTGTGGTTGAATATTGCAACATTATATGCACGTAGTGGCCAGTGCGATATCCGCACTAACTCTTGCGTTTGCCGTGGGAACTCCTGCGAACGGTGAACCCGTTGGACAGAGGGGACAGAAGGTGAGTAAAAATTGTCTTCTGTGGGATTGAATTTAAAAAATAAAGATTTGCATCCGCATATGGACATCAACATTTGCATCCGCATATGGACATCATGAATGAGTTATGTTAATGAGATTCAAGAAAATAACTATAATCTTTAAAAGGGACTTTACTGAAAGGTCCAGCATTTTTATGGTCCGTGAGAAATTTTTCACATGTACTTCTTTGAGAGATACAGCTCGGAGTCCTCGCCGACCAGCGATCGATGCCTTTCCGAAGCAGGGTCCGGAATGCTACCAATCAATGTTCTCCAGAGACCCATGTAAAGGAGTGAACTGCACATGCTGGTTTAAAACGAAGACAGACACAAAAAGCTGGAGTAACTCAGCGAGTCAAGCAGCATCTCTGGAGAAAAATAGGTGATGTTTCGGGACGAGACACATCTTCAGACTAGGATTCCGATTAGGATGTCTGAAGAAGGGTTCCGATTCGAATTGCCACCTATACTTTTTCTCCATAGATGCTGCCTGACACGCTGACTTACTCCAGCTTTTTATGTTTTTCTTCCCAGATCTGACTTACCTGCTGAGTTACACCAACATTTTGTGTCCGTGTTCACTATGAACATTGAATTATTTAATTTTAGGTAACACACTCTCTCTCTCTCTCTCTCCCCCGCCCACCCCCTCCTGCCCCCCACACGTTGGAAATTTAAACCTGGGCGCAACTAACATCGTCTTACTACCATGGGAACTCTTTAACTCAGTGGGAAGGCAGCAGTTAATTGTTGCTCCCTTCAGTTTCTCAGGGGGTCGGGACGGGACTGGAGTTGGGAGGGAAAGGTGGGGGAGTCGAGGGAGAGGAGGGGGAGACAGATGGGGGTGTCTTCATTTACTGGCGGCGGGTGTCTGTCACTGAAACAGGCAGGTGAGATTTCACATCCACCTTGTGTGTGCCTCTCTCTCTCTCCCTCCCTCCCTCTCACGCAGGCTGAGAGACTCTGCCTCTGTGAGTGTACGTCTATTTCTCCCCCTCTCCCACACACAGTAAAGACCGAGTAACTGTGCTCACTCCATCTATGTCTCCCACATACACAGTAAAACTCTGCTTTGTGTGTGTATATACCAATTCAACCAAGGGAGGATATTTATAGTGTGTGAAAAAAAAAATGACATCATTTGTGCCACGTGATGATTTAATTACACTTGACAGTATACAATGTCATTCAAGATTTAACGGGAAAGCTCGGGAGACGGACAAGTCACTCGCACAAATAACAGAAATGCCGAGTACCGTGGGAACTCTTTGTTCTACCGCCCCGTTATATCCCCCATGACCACCACTCTGGCTACATCTTATCAAGTCGCCCCGTGAAAAAGGCCTATCGTTTGCTAGCTCTGACCAGTTTCGCACTTCACTGTGCCCCTCGTTACATCTCGGTCCAGTCGCCTCATTCGGACTCCCGTTTGGTTCCATACCTCGCATTCTGGAGTGGTGGGGGGGGGGGGGGGGTTCTGTTGTGGCACCTAATGGTGGCTTGCGGTAATGCGAACCCTCGATATTGGCTGGTGCCATCACATGACCATCACATTGGTCTCCACCCGGCGCGGCCTGCGGACTTTGGAAGCCGCCGACTCCGGTAGGAGGGCGCCGACTCTGGGTCCACGCTGCAGTCGCCTCATTCGGATCATCCCGGCGAGCGTTTCGGGGTTGCCATGCGGAGGGCCTCGACCCTTCCACGGGGATCAGTGGAGGGGGGGGGGGTTCTGGGTGTGGGGATGTGTTGTGTTGAATTCTAAGTGTGTTGAGTGTTTATTTTTATTGTATGGCTGTAATGCGATTCATTTCACTGTGCCATATTGGCTGGTGACAATTAAATTGATCGATCTTGTATCTTGTATCTTGCGCGAGGGTGTGTTTTTTTTGGTTCCTCAGCTGATCGAGCTCCACCTGTGTAATATATTTGGTTGACCCAGCACGCGGTTTTGGTACACTTCTTTTGTTTGTCGTTTACAAATAAAGATTTATTTTACTCAACCTGCTTATCTCGAAAAAGTATTTCTAAACTAAACCAAGCTATCTAGTCAAATCAGATAATACTATCCATATCATATAACTGAGCGGTATAATGACACCGAGGGAGAGTTGCTGCCTTACAGCGCCAGAGCTCTGGGTTCGATCCTGACTACAGGTGCTTGTCTGTGCTGTGCGGAGTTTGTTCGTTCTCATTGTGACCACGTGGGTTTTCTCTGGATGCTCTGGTTTCCCCCGACACTCCAGGTTTGGGCAGCCACATGCAGGTTTGTAGGTTAATTTGCTCCTGTAAATTGCCCCTAGTGTATCAGATAGTGCTAATGCACGGGGTGATCGCTGGTCGGCGCAGACTCGATGGACCGAAGGGCCTGTTTATACACTATAACTCAAGTCTGGATACAATTACATACAATGACAGAGAGAAGCAAGTAACAGCAAAGGCATAAGTTTAAACAAACGAGGTTGGTTAAAGCCTTTACTGTGGGATGCAGCAAACAGCCTGTTCCCCAAGTTTCTTTGCAGAAAACATTACAGGCGACAGTTATTCCTAAACTGAAAGGCATCTTGCAATCACCGATTTAGCCATTTAAAGTCTGCCTTTTGATTTTTTTTTTGTGTGTAGATTTTAACTTTGAAATCTGCTCATGGTCAGATTGAGTGTGGAAGAGGATGGAAAGTGAAGGCATTTACGTGTGAAGATGCACCTCCCGCAGCTCTCACTTTTTATCTTGCAAATGCGGTGATGCTGACATTGAAAGACGCGGCTGGGCCCCCTATTCACGATGATTAGCAGTGATTTCATCAGCGCACGCCATCTCTGGGTCAATGGAATCTGCTTTAGATGCTGCAGGAACATTAGAGCAAATGGAATTGAGCGGTGCGATTGCACATTTGAATTATTCAGCGCCCGCCGCCGCTACTGCTGAAGGCAGTCCTTTCTTAGTTGAGGAAATTGTTTTGCTTGAACCTCCGTAAGAATCGGCAGATGCACACTTTTAAACAAACTGCACTAAACATCCATTTGCCGGCTTCCCGACTTTCGGATCAGCCCATGTCCTATGCGGAGGGCGGCGCAGTGGGTAGCACCGCTGCCTCACAGCGCAAGAGACCCGGGTTCGATACCGACCTCGGGTGCTGTAAATTCTGTGTACAGAGTTTGTACGTGATGGTCCCTGTGACTGTGAGGGTTATCCTCTGGGTGCTCCAGTTTCCTACCCACATCCCATTTTTAAATTGATGTGCAGTTATTATTACATTGTTCCAATACTTTTTATTTTTTTAGCTTCTGTAAATAGATGTCCCTAAAGTGTGTAGGGAGTGGGTGAGAGGAAACTGGGAGAGCAATTTGTTGTTAAAAACATCATTCGAGATATGTTCGTACATTTCGAAGTATGTTAAATTGAGTCCGGTCCACGTGGACTCGGTGGGCGAGACCATGTTCCAACGAATAATTCCTGTTTATCCAACAGGGCCTGATTCTTTCCATGCTCTATCTCTGTGCAAAACTAAACTCAGGACCTACAGAAAGAAGAGAATTAGAGCGTAGAACAGGATAAGGGAGTGTAAAACCAGAGGGCAGACATTTCAGGTGAGAGGGGAAAGATTTGAGGGAGACCTGAGGGGCAGCTTTTTCACACAGAAGGTGGTGTATTCATGTGAAGCTACAAGAGGGAGTGGTAGGGGAGGTATAACCATGATATTTAGCTTTACTTTAGACTTTAGAGATACAGCATAGAAACAGGCCGTTCTGCCCACGGAGTCCATGCTGACCAGCAATCACCCCGTACATTAGCACTATCCTACACACGAGGAGCAATTTTTAATTTTACCGATGCCAATTAACCTATAAACTTGTACATCTTTGGAGAAACCAGAGCATGCGGAGAAACCCACGTGATCATAGGGAGAATGTACAAACACTTTACAGACAGCACCCATAGTTAGGATCTGTCCTAGGCCTCTGACATTAAGGCAGCAGCTCTAACGCTGCGCCACTGTGCTGCCTGAGACGTTTGCTTAAGTGCATGGTTAGGAAAGGTGTGGAGGGATATGAGCCGGGCGCAGTCAAGTGGGACTGGCTTGGTTAGGTATGGACATGTTGGGCCGAAGGACCCGTTTCCATGCTGTATGACTATAAATTTAGAGTACGGAACAGGCCCTTCAGCCCACATTGACTGTGCCTAACATAATGCCAAGAGTAGCTAAGCAATCGGTAAGAATTTATTGGAGAATATGGATAGGTGATGTTTCAGGTGGGCACCCTTCTTCACACTGGAACTATCTGCCCATCTGTGAACAGACTGGGAACGAGTCTGAGAAGGGTCCTGACCTGAAGCGTCACCTATCCATGTTCTCCAGAGGTTAAACCATCATCTGCAGTTCCTTGTCTCTACAGTAAGATTTTATGAACGTACATAACTATACAACTAGGGTAGATCGTTGTAGGCGAAGGGCGAATCAAACTCTTCGATGGACTGTCATGTGTTAAGGTTCAGTGCCCCCATTTGAGGGAGCGTTGCCTACTTACAATCACATTCCCACAAGATAGGCAGGCACATCACAGGAGACTGACTAAGACTGAAAGCTTTTGAAGACGGTTACTATACCAACAAGCGTAAAGTGATTAAAAATAATAATGGTGCTTTCTGTGTGAACTTAATGATCTCACCTAGTTGCCATCCGATAATCGTTAATCTGTAGGGAAACAAAAGGGTGAGCTTTCACACCGATAGTCGATCAGCATCGATGCAACAACCCTGTATTCAGCTGGAGTTCATGCACTGCACATAATAACCTACTGTTTCTAGAGCGAGAGAGAGCGACAGAGCGGGCGCGATTCGGCCGAGTTAAACCAGCCTTACTTGTTTCAACAACAAAAAATGTGAAGGGAAGAAAGAAATAAAGGTTTGATCACCTGCGCAAATACAACTCTGAGATTTCTTTTGGGGAAATATAACATAAAGGCCGACCACAGGTTACCGTGCGAGCCCTTCAAAAGGCTCTGCCTCAGCGAGGTGCGGTGAGGCTTCTGGCAGCTGAGCAAACGGTGAAGTAGCGTTGTGGCCACTACCGACAAGCCGAGTTCCTTCCCACAAGCACGAACAGCTTGCTCTGTCCCAGCCCGCCCCTGGTTCATGTGTAGTGCAAGGGCCCCGTGAGGCAGGTGTTTGTCAAACATCCCCCACAGAGCAGAAAGTAAAAGGGCATCGGTGGCGCAGTGACGCAGCGGTAGGGTTGCTGCCTCACAGAACCATTGGCCTGATTCACCCCTGATTACGGGTGCTGTCCTTGTGTAGTTTTTATGTTTCTCCACGTGAACGCGTGGGTATTCCCCGGGTGCGCCGGTTTCATCCCACACTCCAAACAGGTACAGGTTTGTAGGTTAATTGGCTTCGGTAAAAATTGTAAAGTGTCCTTAATGTGTTGGATACTGCTAGTGTACGAGGGGATTGCTGGTCGGTGCGGACTCGATGGACCGAAGGGCCTGTTTCCGTGCAGTATCTCTAAAATTAAAAACTCATGGAATCACCAATCAATGGTTCAATGTTCAACAAGTTCCTGCAGATGCTGGAGAATCGAAGCTAGACAAGATTTTGTCTACCTGCAATGGTGCGTCATTGTC
Source organism: Leucoraja erinaceus (assembly GCF_028641065.1). Lineage (NCBI taxonomy): Eukaryota > Metazoa > Chordata > Chondrichthyes > Rajiformes > Rajidae > Leucoraja > Leucoraja erinaceus. The sequence goes on from NC_073388.1 coordinate 38,773,497, forward strand.
ACAATGCATTGTATAGTGAAATTATTGCACCCGTCACCATTTACAAAGTCCGGTCCAGGCTCCCGATCCAGGTAGATCCGCGGCTGCTGCAGGATCACTGACCGGATGACTGCTGCAGGATCGGCCCGCGAACCGACTGCCCCCTCCTTGCCCGACCACCTCAGTGTCCTGGGGGCGCATCCAGGCACGGGAAGCAATAATGTCACGTATCCATGTTCTTCAGAGATGCTACCTGACCCGCTGAGTTACCCCAGCACTTTGCGTTCTATGTCAGAATGCACACAATGATACAGTTTGTAACAGACGCTCAAGGAACTGCAGATGTTGGAATCCTGAACAAAACATAAAGTGCTGGAGGAACTCAACGGGACAAATAGCATCGATGGAGGGAATGGACATATGAAGTCTTGGGTTGTGATGCTTTATCACACTAATTACACACATAGTAGGAAAATGCTGAAAAAGAGACAAGATAATGTCCAAAGATGCATTCAACCTCAAGGACACCTGACGCTGCATCAAAATGATCAATGGGAAGTCCTGATTTTAATAGAAACTTCCACTGATCTGAAAATAAAGTTAGGGAGAGAATCATAGAGCTATACTGCACAGAAACAGGCCCTTCAGCCCAACTCGTCCATGCCGACCAAGTTGCCAAACCAAGCTACCCCACGACCCCCACGACTATGTTTGGCCCAACTCTCCATCTAAACTGTTCCTATCATGTAGCTGTCCAATTGTGTTTAAATGTTGTCAGTTTACCCGATCTGCTGCCTCCTTTTGCAGCTTGCTCAAAGTTGCCCCTCAAGCTCCAATTAATCCTTTCCCCTCACACCTTAAGCCTAAACCCTTTAGTGCTTGACATCCCAATCCCGAGAAAACTATGGTGCCTATTCTCATTGTACTCAGTGCCCCACTGATGAAGGCAAGCATCCCAAAGAACTTCTTTCACTGCCCTGTTTACCTGTGTTGCTAATTTCATGGAACTATATACCTGTACCATAGGTCTCTGTTTGACAACACCCTCCAACACCCTGCCATTTAGTTTGTCCTGCCTTGGTTTAACTTACCAAAGTGCAGTATTTTGCACTTGTCTGAGTTAACTAGACACTCACTAGATTGGGTCCATCCCTGGAACTAGTCCAATGATTCATCGCTGGACTCCCTCAATGCCAGGTATATTCTGTTTTATGTAAGTAGACAAAGCTGTACACAATACTCCAGGTGCAGTCTCACCAAAGCTTGATATAATTGCAGTGAGGTATATTTACTCTAATCCTCTCAAATCCTGTAAAGGACAACATGCTATTTACTTTCCTAACCATTTTTTGCAGCTCTATGTTGCTTTTTAATGATGCATGCACTGGGCCACCAGGGTCCATCTGTACATTAACTTAAAAGGACACAAAGTGCTGGAGTAACTGAGAGTGTCAAGGCAGCATCTCTGGACTTAAACTTGACTAGTCTATAGGAGTAAGTTTGTTGTTCAATCAATTGGTTGCTGTAAATTTACTGTGGAATTGCTGTAAATTGCCTGTCATCCTAGTGGACCATGGGCGATTCTGGAGGGGCGACTACTGGGCAAATAGTAGGAAATAAGTGGGGGGAATTGGATTGATGGGATTGTTCTCCAAGAGTCAGCATGGACTCGATGGGCTGAAAGACCTCCTTCTACATCCTAAGAATCGGGGAAAGTAGGGTCAGGCATGACAATATCGTAGAGGATGCAACATGGAACTCAGTGCTTTGACCCACCAAGACTATACCTCGCCTGATCGCACAATAATCCTGCTTTATCCTTCCCACACTCAGATGATTCCTCCACCTGCTCCCAAAATTCCACCACCCACCCATACCCTCGTGGCACTTTGTACCAGCCAGTAAACATACCAACTCTCACCTCATTTGGGATGTGGGAGGAAACCCATGGATTACAGGGCAAATGTACAAGCTCCACTCAGACAGCATTTGATTGAACCTGGGTTACTGGTGTTAAGAAGGGGCATTGCCTGCATTTCTGGTCGCCCTATTACAGGAAGGATGTGGAGGATTTGGAAAGGGTTGACCAGAGCTTACCAGAATGATGCCTGGATTAGAGGATATTAGCTGCAGGGAGAGTTTGGACAGAACTAGATTCTTTTTTCGGGAATGCCAGAGATTGGGGGGTGACATGATAGAAATTATAGAAAATTATATACTTTGTCACAGATGGCTGTGAAGGCCAAGGCATTGTGTATTTACTAAGCGGAGATTGACTAGGTTCTTGACTAGGGCATCTAAGGTTATGGGTAGAAGGCAGAAGAATGGGTTTGGGAGGGAAAAATAGATCAGCCATGATCAAATGGCGGAGTAGACTCGATGGGTCGAATGGCCTAATTCTGCTCCTATGTCCTTGGGTCAAATAGGTCTTATGAGAGGATAGAAACATAGAAAATAGGTGCAGGAGGAGGCCATTCGGCCCTTCGAGGATAGACAGAGTAGACAATCAAATTGTTTTTCCCAGAATGGAAAAATCAAATACTAGAGGGCACAGCTTTAAGGTGAGGGGGCAGTTCAAAGGAGATGTGAGGTGGAGATTTTTGACTTAGAGGGTGGTGAGTGCCTAGGACGTGTTACCAGGGGTGGTGGTAGAGGCAGATATGATAGTGGAGTTTAAGAAGATTTTGGACAGGCCCATGGATATGCAGGGAATGGAGGGAGATAAATTAGCTGCAGGCAGATAAGAGTTGGTCTTGTCATCATGTTCAGCACAGACATTGTGGGCCGAAGGACCTGTCCCAGTGCTTCCATGTTCTACATTCTTCTTCATGTTCTTCCATGTTCTACATGAGTCACCACCCTGCTGCAACGAGATATTAAAAATAACTTCCCCATGTAAAGCGGAATCAAATACTGGATCTCTCGCCCCCTAAATACTACAGAGGGCTTGGCCACTTGCAAGCTCAAAGCTGAGCTGAATATGAAAAGTCCAAAGAAGGGTCTCGACCCGAAACGTCACCTATTCCTTTTCTCTCTCTAGAGACGCTGCTTTGCTGAGATGAATAGATTATCGTTAACCAAGGGCTTTAAAGGTTATGGAACCAAGGTGGGTAGATTACATTAAACATTGGCTATGATTTAATTGAACAGAAGATTTGGCTCGAGAGGCTGAACAGTCTCCTGTCCCTCTCCAAAAATACCCTGGCCTGGGTTGCTTGGATATTTCTACAGCTTTAAATAGCTGGAAACAATGGCGTGCACTGACTCTTAAGCAGAAAAGGCAGGTGTAAGTGTACAGAACCCGACCACAAAGCCAGAGGAATCCGCTGGTTGGATCGCCAGCACCTGCCCTTCCCTCACACTGCAGGTGACCATTCCTTGCTCCACTCAGTTGGAGATAATGTGTATCGGCCTTCCTACCCCAGCTGCTCGTAAAAAAAGCTGCAATTCTTTTCTGCAAAACAGGGATTACAGCTTTCAGACGCGACTCAACTATTTGGATCATACATTGGTCCAAAAAGTGGTGTTTTGTCAGACATCACAACAAGTGGCCATGATTAATTGTCAAAATGTTTATGGATTTATGAATAAGTCTGTTGGCCAAGTATGTACACTGACAAGGAATTTGCCTTGGTGCTCCATTCGCAAGTAACAACATGACATACAGGAAACAATTAAGAATAAATCATAAAACATTAAAACATTAAGAATAAAACACTATAGTTTAAATATGTGAATGAAATAAAATACTAGAGCAAAAGGAGGCTAAAGACTTTTAGTTATTGAGTAGAATAGAAATCTGCTCGTGGAAAAAAAAGCTGTTTTTATGTCTGGCTGTGGCAGCTTTGACAGTCTGGAGTCGCCTTCCAGAGGGAAGTGCTTCAAAGAGTTTGTGGCCAGGGTGAGAGGGGTCAGAGATGATTTTACCCACTCGATTCCTGCCCCTTGCGGTGTACAGTTTGTCAATGGGGGGAAGGTTGCAGCCAACAACCTTCTCAGCTAATCTAACGATTCGCTACAGCCTCTGGATGTCATGTTTGGTGGCTGAGTCAAACCAGACCATGATGGAGCAGGTGAGGACAGGCTCTACGATGGCCGTATAGAATTGAACCATCATTGCCTGTGGCAGATTGTGTTTCTTCAGCTGCGCAGGAAGTACATCCTCTGTTGTGCCTTTTTGACTGTGGAGTTAATGGTGGCCTCACATTTAAAGTCCTTGGAGATGATGGTTCCAAGGAACTTAAAAGACTCCAGAGATGTGACTGTGGTGTTGTTGATGGTGAGTGGGGGGAGGGGAGGGTGAGCTCTCCTAAAGTCTACTATCAATTCCACTGTCTTAAGAGTATTGAGCTCCAGGTTGTTACGAAGGCACCAGCACGCCAGCTGTGTCACTTCCTGTCAGTGGGCAGATTCCTCCCCATCCTTGATCAGTCCAATCAGGGTTGTGTCATCCGCAAACTTGAGAAGCTTGACAGTGGAGTCTGTGGATGTGCAGTCGGTGTAGAGAAAGTAAAGGAGAGGGGAGAGTACGCAGCCTTGCGGTGCTTCAATGCTGAGGGTCTGTGGGTCCGAGATTAGCTTTCCCAGCATTAACGTTAGTTTTGATGGCCCTAATTTCTTAGCCGTTTCCTGTGTAATTACTTTGGTCACAGTCTGTAAGAGATGTAAATGAACTTCCCAACTAAAAGGTTCCTGACCCAAAATGTTGTCTGTCCATTTCCTCCACAGATGCTGCCTGACCCGCTGAGTTCCTCCAGCATTTAGAGTTTTGCTCAGTACTATACAGTTACCAGAAATCATTCGCTGAGTCTCAGCAAAGTTATTCATCTTTACTTCAAATGGATAGGTGGGTTTGCACAATTGCCAAGCGTCATTTCATAAGCTTCCTCAGGATTTGAGCATCTGCAATTCCTTGAGTCTCCCACATTGTGTATACATGGGCGGTCACGGTGGCGCAGCGGTAGAGTTGCTGCCTTACAGCGAATGCAGCGCCGGAGACCTGAGTTCGATCCTGACTACGGGTGCTGTCTGTATGGAGTTTGTACGTTCTCCCCGTGATCAGCATGGGTTTTTTCCGAGGTCTTTGGTTTCCTCTCACACTCCAAAGACGTACAGGTTTGTAGGTTAATTGGCTTGGTAAATGTAAAAATTGTCCCTAGTGGGTGTAAGATAGTGTTAATGTACTGGGATCGCTGGTCGGCGCGGACCCGGTGGGCCAAAGGGCCTGTTTCTACGCTGTATCTCTAAACTAAACTACATTACATTGGGTATGCAGCAAGAATTTCACTGTGCCTAGTCACATGTGACAATAAAGTATTCCATGCCGTTAACCTCTGCTGCTCTTTTCCATTTTACAAGTCTGCAGCAGCTTTTACTGCTTGTTTTTGTTTCTCACTGACTCACTGATTGTCTATTTTCCCTTTGACATCAACACCTTGGCTCCCCTTTGCTGCATTGTTAGGTCAGCTGCAGGGAGTGTGGCTAACTCAGTGAAACAACTTGGTCAGAACGGATGAGTTGGGCCGATATAACTCTATGACGCTAATTCCGAACATTCCTTATCCGCAGGCTTTATGCTTTTGAGGCTTTTCTTTTGATCTGGTACAAATTTTAATAATAATAAACCTAATCGTAAACTAATTCGTGAAGAAAGGCACGAGTCATGTTTTTTATTGTCATATGCTCTGAAAGGAAACAATGAAATCCTTGCTTGTAGCAGCATAACAGGTATGTAAATATAGTACTCTGTAAAACCCATTGTAAACAACAAAAATAATGCCCTCAAGTCTATATAGTTCAGAGCTTATTATTGGAGGTTGTAGTGTTTGCTAGCCTGATGGCTGTAGGGAAGAAGCTGCTCTTGAACATGGGTGCTACAGTTTTCAGACTCCTGTACTTTCTTCCAATGGCAGCAGTAAAATGAGAGTGTGGCCAGGGTGGTGTGCGTCTCTGATGATGCTGGCTGCCTTTTTGAGGCAGCGACTCCTGTAAATCCCTTCAATGGTGGGATGGTCAGTACCTGTGATGGACTGGGCAGTGTTCACCACTTTTTGTAATATTCTTTGTTTGTGGGCGTTCGAGTTGCCGAAACAGGCCTTGATGGAACCAGTCAATATGCTCTCTACTATACACCTGTAGAAGTTCAAGAGAATATTCTATGACATACCGAATCTCAGCAACCTTCTAAGAAAGTAGAAGCATTGAAGGGCTTTCTTATTGATTGCATCATGTGCTGGGATTTTTAGAGATGTGAAGGCCCAGGAACTAAGGTTTTGACTTCTCAATTCCAGAGACCAATGTCCGTAATGAGGTAGAGGTGAATCAGATAGTACCCCAGCTTATGGGAAGATGGTTCAGAAGCCTGATAACACCGGAGAAGATGCTGTTCCAGAGTCGGGTGGTGCCCACTTAGAAGCTCCTCACGAAGGCAGCAGGGGGAAGAAAAGGTTAGGTTTAGAGAGATATGGACCAAATGCTGGCATGTGCGATGAGTATAGAAGGGACATGTTGATTGGTGTGAGAAAGTTGGGCTGAAGGGCCTGGTTCCACACTGTATGACTCTATGACTCTCTCTATAAGAAATTACTAGTGTGGGAAATGTTGGTGGATTTCCTGAAACAGCACGGAGTGTAGATGGAGTCAATGGAGTGAAGCATGTGGTAAGATGCTTGATACATTTTAGGTCCGAGGAGAGTCATGTAATTGAGAGTTGGCGCCCACAATGAGGGATGTTCTGTCAGCAGTTGTTATTGGAGGCTGCATGAGCTAGATAATTGTGTGCTTTGCTTGATGCCATCACTCACCTGGTATGTGCAGTCCTGCCACATGCTAACTGGGTATTAGCAAAGTATCTCATCAACAATGGAACTGCCTGCAACCTATGTCACCAAGTCGCTAAGGGGCCTGTGCCACTTACGCAGCTTTTTTGGTGACTTGCCGGCACCCATCACAGGTCACTGAAATTTTTCAACATGTTGAAAATCCAGTGGCGACCTGAACAAAGTATGACTCTTTGGGCGACTACTCACGATCATACAGGCTTCACCCCGCTACATGTCGCCAGGGTGTTGCCTGTATGGTCGTGAGTCGTCTCCTCGGTCGCCCAAAGAGTTGTAGCATCTTTCTGATTGCCGCTGAATGACGGGTGTCGGCAAGTCGCCGAAAAAGTCGAGTAAGTGGGTCAGGCCCATAACACATTGGTAGGACTCAGTGTAGTTGCAGAGCAGAAGGTACCAAGTAGTCTGATTTTGCCAAGTAAGGAGTCAAATTCAACTCTCCCACCCACCCTTCCCATTTCTCTTTTCCCTCTGCACTGCCATTGGTATTGGTTCATTATTATCACGAGCACCGAGAGAAAGACCGTGTTAATCGTAACTCCCACAACTTGTCAAACTCAGGGTAAGGAACCGACCAAGCAAAGCGGTGTTGCCGTAGTTTTGTTTCTGAAGGTAAAACAGAAGTGGCCGGGAAGGTTGCCAATGCACTTCCAGTTGGGCCAGAGGCTGATGTGTCTCCTCCTTCCCCATTTACGAATGGTGGAACACTCAGCAACCTGTAGACAGAAGTGGCAGATCCACCCAGGGAGCGCCCTGCCTCTGTAGTTTAAGGCAGAACCACCTGGTTGGGTGCGACCGAGACTGTGGAGTTCCACCTGCTTTAGACTTTACAGATACAGCACGGAAACAGGTTCTCATCCCATCAAGTCCGCGTCGACCAGCGATTGCCCCACACACTCGCACTATCCTACACACTAGGGACAATTTACAATTTACAATTTATAGAAGCCATTAACGTACAAACCTGTTCATTTCTGTTACGGCGGCACAGTGCTGCTGCCTCACAGCAATAGGTTCGATCCTGACTGCGGGTGCTGTCTGTACAGTGTTTGTACGTTCTCCCTGTGACTGCGTGGGTTTTCTCTGGGTGCTCCGGTTTCCTCCCACATCGCTAAGATGTGCACATTTGTAGGCTAATTGGCTTCTGTAAATCGCCCCTAGTGTGTAGGATGTGAAAATGGAATAACGTAACACTGATGTACGGGTGATCGATGGTGGATGTGGACTCGGTGGGCCGAGGGGCCTATTTCCATTCTGTATCTCTAAACTCCAAAGTTTTAATACATCAAAACATCCTGAGATGGGGAATTGGCCTAATGTGTGTTCAGGAGCCATAGAAGTGCTTCTGAAAGGAAAGCTGAATATTTTGGTGATGCTTGAAAATCCCAGGGCTGGAAGGATTCCAGGAATATTGTAAAGATGCCAATTAAAACAATTAAAAACACGTTCAGGGAGTTAAAACTTTCTCGATTAAAACAAAAATAATGTAGAGGGTGTGGTCAGTGTTTGTTTTTAGAGTAGGACGTGGTGCAGTAGATGCTGATCTTTGAGTGAGACAGTGTAAGGAATTGAATCAACATGATTGAAGGGATGGAAAAGGAAATTAATTGGAGGAGAAATACACAAAAGCAACAATTTCCATTTAGTTTAATTTAGCGCTACTGCATAACACAGGGCCCTTCGGCCCACTGAGTCCATGCCGACAATCACCCGTGCACTAGTTCTATCCTACACACTGGGGACAATTTACGGAAGCCAATTAAACTATATATTGAAACATCTCTTGAATTAGGTATGTTGCAAAACTTACCTTCAGCGGCGCTGCAGTTCTGCCACTGCCCGTGTGCACGACTTTGGCGTCTTTGAGAGGGGGGCGGGTTTAAATCGCCATTTTCTCTAGGCTGTTGAAATCGATGTTGTTCAGCCTGCCCAGTTGCTGACCAAAAATTGCTGCGAAATACGTTCGCTGCAGCTATTTTTAAACTAAATTGGGTTATTTAATTGTTATAGTAGATTAAAAATCATCTTCTAAAGCCGCGAATCCCGACAACGGGATGGATCTCATGTAGGGGACAAGACAAGGTAGATTGTTTATTTTTACATTAAAAAGGGCTTCTTAAGATCCCTTTATTCAAAATTTTAAGTTGCGAATACGTGACTTGGGGGCCCATTCAATCCCGCAGTATCTTTCATGCCACATAAGGGCTTCAAATCCACCGCAATGGCAACGTTCCAAACCATCGCGTTCGAGAAAATCCCACTCGCAAGCTGATTTAAATGGCCATTAATTTAAAGCAATTGAACACTAAATCCCTTCCATTTGGCCTATAAATTAATGGCAATGAGATTTAAAAATCATGTTTTATTGTGAATGCTTGTGTGAATGTTCTTTGGACACTTAGGCTATTTAAAAATGTTAATCTTTTCTTAAGAAATTGATAGATGTTTAGATCTAGTAATTGAATTTTAGAATTAGCTACAATTGGGTAACTAACTAATTATATGTTTTAATTTCAGGTCATCCAAGTAAGATTGTTTAATATTTGTTTCAGAATGCTTCTATCTACAATAACTGAAAATGTCTTTCAGTTCTCTTAATTTTTAATAAAGTTATGGCCATTTCACTGTCCTTGATCACAACTTTTGTGTTAAGCCAATGGAAAATCAATAAGGAACAAGATGCAAATTTTTGAGTATGAAAATGGCCATAACATTTTTAATACTGAAGATATGGAAGTGAATTAGGTGTCAAATTAAAGTTATTTTTATGCTTTATCTGATGGGATAAATTGCAGACTTGATTTTTAAAATCTCAAAATTTTGTAACTTTGCTACTTGAATGTGGACAGAAACCGAACGGAGCAGCCGGAGAGAACCCACGCAGTCACAGGAAGAAAGTACAGGTGGGATCGGTGCTCTGGGTGCAGGGTCAGTGAGACCACACCAACGTATCAGGGTGTAGTTCAGACATTCGGCCCAGAAGGAGCTGACCACCTTGACCGCTATGTCAAGGACCGAGCAAACACAGAATTCCGTGCAGAAATAAGTCCTGGACTTATTTTTATTTATTTTCTGATTTCGTCTTGCCACTAATGTCTTGGTGTTTTTTTGCACAGTCATCTTTCTTTTAGAATTTTATGTGTAATTTGTTTGTTTTTTTGCGTGTTTGTCTGGGTCTGTGTGGCTGTGATGCTGCCGCTACAAGTATTTTCATCCTAGCTGTAACTCACCATCCCATGCATATGACGATAAAATTAACATGAACACCGTTTCCCCTCCATGAACGAGAAGTTAATTTGACGTTAGTCACACTACACCGGCAGTCGAGAACAGGAACTCAGGCCCACAGAGGAACCCAGCATCTTCTTCTTGCATATAGCGTGCACTGCCTAAAGCTGGAGGACAACTTGTTCTGTTTGATCTTATTTGATTGTGCATTCGTCGAAACAGGGTGGACCACGTGAAGGTTGCAATCTCCCACCCCAGGAACCCAACATCCATCATAACTTACAGAAGAACAACACGCTAATACAATGGTGGAGTAGAGAAAGAGACCATTCAGCCCATCATGACAGTGCTTGAACTTTGAGTTGAAATTGCTCGTCGAGTTCCATACATACCTCAGTGCACTGACTAAATGGCTCGGTGGGTTCATTGGCTGCTGTAAATTGCCCTTAGTCTGTTCGCAAGGGGCAGAATCTGAGGGTACTTGATGGGAATGAACATAATCTCCATTATAAAGGTACATCCTTTTATTCTGAGGCTGTGCCCTCTGGTCCTAGACTCTCCTAACAGTGGAAACATCCTCTCTACATCCACATTCAGTAGCTTTCAATAAGGTTCCCCCCTCATTCTTCTAAACTCCAGCAAGTACAGGCCCAGTGCTGTCAAACGCTCATCATTTGTTAACCCTATCATCCATGGGATTGCTCTCGTAAACCTCGTCTGGGCCTTCTTGAGGGTGAATGTGAGGAAAACAAAGTGTAGGATTAGTGTAGATGGTTGGTTGATGGTCTGCAAGGACTTGGTGGGCTGTTCCCGTGCTGTATGAATCCATTTGACTTCATTTGGCACCCATGTTCCACATTCCACCTCCTGCTAATGAGATGGGCGGAAGTGCGACACCTCCACAAAGTGTGACCCTGTTTAACTGTTGCTTCTGTTTAAACTGAGAAGCTGTAGCTTAGGTGATAATGAAATCCTAGCTGCAGACACGGCTCACTCCAGCATTAATTACAGGGTATAGTCACGTTAAGAGGTGGGGGAATTTGTTCATGCTGATTTGTCACACACAGGTGATGTGGAGTTCAGTGCCATTGTGCTGCCCACATGGCTTCAGGTTACCTTTCCTGCGGTCAGCCACAGAGGATACAGAAGCTTGAAAGTGCCCATCACCAGACTCAGAAACAGCTTCTCCCCCTCTGCAATCAGGCTTCTGAACCACCCTTCTGTTCAGGGGCGGCACAGTGGTAGAGCTGCTGCATCACAACGCCAGAGACCTCGGTTTGATCCTGATTATGGATGCTGTCTGTGTGGACGTTGTACATTCTCCCTTTGACCGCGTGGGTTTCTTCCGGATGCTCCGGTTTCCTCTCACATTCCAAAGACGTACACGTTTGTAGGTTAATTGGTAAATTGCCCCTAATGTGTAGGATAGAATTAGTGTATGGGTGATCATTGGTTGGCGTTGACTAGGTGGGCCTTCTTCTTCTTGCGTATGGCGTGCACAGCCTAAAGTTGTAATGCCCCTGTCCCACTTAGGAAACCTGAACGGAAACCTCTGGAGACTTTGCGCCCCACCCAAGGTTTCCGTGCGGTTCCCGGAGGTTGCAGGTGGTTGCCGGAGGTTGCAGGTAGTGGATGCAGGTAGGGAGACTGACAAAAACCTCCGGGAACCGCACAGAAACACTAGGTGTTGCAGGGATGGAACTAATTCTCTGGAAGTAATTTGATTCCACAGGATTAAAGCCTGTTTCATTGAACTACGATTTAGTGAATGCAGAGAGTTGTGGACGCAGCCCAGACCATCACGCAAACCAACCTCCCTCTCATTAACTCCATCTACATTTCCTGCTGCCTCGGCAAGGCTACCAGCATAATCCCGGACCAGTCTCATCCCGGTCACTTCCTCTCTATTCTCTCCTTTCCATCAGGCAAGAGGTACAGAAGTGTGAAAATACATACCTCCAGATTTAGGGATAGTTTCTTCCCAGCTGTTACCAGGTGACTAAACCATCCAATCACCAACAAGAGGGGAGTCGTGACCTTCCAGCTCCCCCATTGGAGACCTTTGAAATATCTTTTACCGGACTTCATCCTGCACTAAATGTTAAATCATTTATCCTGTTTCTGTATGCTGTGGACAGTTTAGTTTAGTTTAGTTTAGTTTAGAAATACAGTGTGGAAACAGGCCCTTGTCCACTGGGTCCATGCCAACTATTGATCACCCATGCACTAATTCTTTCCTACACACTAAGGACAATTTACAGAAGCCAATTAACCTACAAACCTGCATTTCTTTGGAAGGTTGGGGGAAACTGGAGCACGTGGAGAAAACCTACGCGGTCACAGGGAGAATGTACAAACTCCATACAGACAGTACCCAAGGTTAGGATGGAACCTGGGTCTCTGGCACTGTAAGGGACCTACCCTACCACTGCGCCACTGTGCCGCCCTATTGGAATCATGCAGCTTGATTGTAATCATGTCTAGTCTTTTCGCTGACTGGGTAACACGCAACAAAAAGCTTTCCACTGTACCTCGGTACACATGACAATAATAAACTAAACTAAACTAATGGAATGGTGGGATTATGAAGAGGCTGCATGGTATTTCTATTTAGTGCTGGCTGACTGCTTCACACATAGAGTCATAGAGAGTGTGATCAAAGGATTATAACTTGTATTTGCATTCCGGATTGGGGAGAAAATGTAGTGGTGAGTTATGCAAGAGTTAAGAGTCGAGAATGTTTATTTATCATGAGCACCAAATATGAACCAGAACAATGAAATCCTTACTTGCTGCAGCTTTACGGGCATGCTGAATAAATAAAGCCCCTTTTCTCGTCTCCTTGTGTTTCACCGGCATGGGATTAGTCGCAACCAGCATCGTGCTGACTACAAAACGCACCGTCAGAAAATGGAAATGTTATTACCTTGATTTCCATATCAAAAGGGAGCACACCCCAGGAATAGGGAAGTACTTTGGCTACACAGTGGGTTGATGTCTTTCAGTGTGGGTCAGGTTGCATCGGAATGGCAAGGCACCAACTTTATTATTGAGTCCCTTTGGAAGACATCGTTCTCTCCTTCCATTGCCCATGTTGGGAGTCAAGGCCAACATTTTGAGCATGAAAAGAGATGCTTCCACCTCAGTTACAAATAATGTTGCAACGTGTCTCTGATGTCTCACTCTGGGAGTTCAATACAATTAGTCACGCCCACTGCGTGCCACTGTGACAGTGCCGCATTGTCCCTGTTCATCTGTCTGAAGAAGGGTCCTGACCGGAAACATTGCCTATTCCTTTTCTCCAGAGATGTTGCCTGACCCACTGAGTTTCTACAGCATTTTGTGTCTATCCTCAATGTAAACCAACATCTGCAGTTCCTGCACAATTGATCCCCTTCAGGCCAGGTTTTGAACCAATGCCTCATCTGAAAGAAATATGTTCAATGTTTGAATGGTTCAATAGATATTTATTGTCACTGGACTGTGCATCTAAAATTATGGTGCATAGATATGGTAGACAGGCAGAAATTCTTCCACAGGCTGGAAACATCAGGCTGTGGAGGCATGGATTTAAGGTGAGAGGTTTTTACTGAGTAGTGGGTGTCTATAATTTTATATGCCTCCATGAGGTCTCCCGACAACCTCCAATACTCCAGAGGAAAGAATCTGCCTTCGGATTGCTACATAGAATCATGTTGACGAGGAGGATGTTGGACTGGGTGACAGCATTGACAATACTTTGCTTACCTTTCCAGTGAATTTGGAGGAATTTGCGTCTCTCCAGTGCCTTGATGAGTCTGCTGCAGGCAGTCCATGCCCAGGATGGTAAGGAAGGCAGGGAACACTGGTGATGGTTTTACATTTCAGAAGAAACGTATTATTGTCCGGAGAGCATTTGTAATGCATTGCCTGACATGTTAGTGAAGCCTGATATGATAGCTGCATTTATGAGGCTTTTGGATAGCCACGTGGATACGCAGGAAACAGAGGGATATGGATCACGTGGAGGCAGAGATTAGTTTAACTTGACATCTCATTTGGCACGGACTTCGTAGACTGAAGGGCTTGTTCCTGTTATATGTGGGAAGAATCTACACATGCTGGTTTAAACTGAAGATAGATAATCTGAAGAATTAACATTTGTAACAAAGACAGAGTCCCCCTTGTTCTTAGCTTCCACCACGTCAGCCGTTGCATACAGCACATAATCCTCCAACATTGTCTTCACCTCCAATGGGATCCCACTACTAGCCATCTTCCCATCTGCTTTCTGCTTTCCGCAGAGACCGATCCCTCCGCAACTCCCTGGTCAACTCGTCCCTTCCCACCCAAACCAACCCCTCCCCAGGTACTTTTCTCTGCAACCGCAGGAGATGCATCATCTGTCCCGATACAAAAGAAAATGTTAATAGTTGGACTTCATTTATTAAAATATCGATGCAGTAGTTAAGGTTAAGTTATTACATTGACAGACTCAAGGAGAGGTTGGAATAAACTTGGATTGCTTTCTCGTGAACACCAGAGGCAGAGGGGAGTCAAAACACCACGGAGACAGGCCCTTGGGCCCAATTTCACCATGCCGACCAAGATGTCCCATCTCCATTAGTCCCATCTGTGTCTGTGTTTTGCCCATATCCATCTAAACAGAGAGACCTGATGCACATAAGGAGACCTGATAGAGGGATATTAAATTATGAGAGTATAAGTAGAGTAGACAGTCAGAACCTTATTCCCCAAGGTGAAAAAATCAAGGACTAGAGGATATAGCTTTAAGGTGAGAGCGGCAAATGTTAAAGGAGATGTGCAGGGAAGTATTTTACACCTATTGTGGGTGCCTGGAATATGCTGCTGGATATAGATTATGTGTAGGCAGAGAATATCAGTTTAACTTGCTATCATGTCCGGCACGGACATTGTGGGTTGAAGGGCCTGTTCCTGTGATGTACTGTTTTATGTTCTATGTTAACTTCCATGACTGCTAGAGTTGTGAATCATTGTTCCAGAGACTTATGTTGGAATCCTATCCTGGCAGTTGAGGGTGTTAACTAATTGAATACATCCAGAATTTGTAAAATCAAATAACTATGAAAGTATTGGAATACTGTAAAAAACCATCTGAGTTGAGTTTAGTTTATTGTCACTTCTACTGAAGTACACAGAAAGCTTTTGTTGTGTGCTAACCAGTCAGCGGAAAGCCAATACATGATTATACATGGAATTGGCCCTCGTGTGCCTGTTTCCATGCTGTATCTCTAAAGTCTAAAGAACCTATGATCACATGATGTTCCGTCTGCCATCAACATTGGCTTCATCCATGCCTGGGCTTGTATCATAGGGAGAGGTTGGATAGGGTGGTCCTATGGAGTGGAGGAGGCTGCGGGGAGACCTTATTGAGGCGTTAGCAATCATGAAGGACATGGATGAAGTGAACACTCAAGTGGGATGGAACACTCTCCACCTCCCTTTATGTGTCCAACACCAGCAACTCTTGACAAGCTCAGGACAAAGAGGACTGCTGGATTGCTCCCACGACCATTCTCTGATGAGCGATCAATATAGGCAATATGGCAGATAACTAGTGTTTAATAAAATGTGGGGAATAGATAGGGTGAACACACAGAGATTTTTCCCTCGGGTAGGAGAATCAAGAACTAGAAGACATAGGTTTAAGTGAGAGGGGAAACTTAGACACAGAGTCATACAGTAATACAGCGTGGAAACAGGCACTTCGGTCTACCTTGCCCACACCGACCAACATGTCCCATCTACACTAGCCCCACCTGCCTGTTTGGCTCATATCCTCTAAACCTATCCTATCCATGAACCTGTCTAAATGTTTCTTAAATGTTGTGGTAATTTTTTCATACAGAGGATGGTGGGTGTGCGCAAGGAGCTGCCCAGAGGAAGTAGTTGAGGCTATAGCATAATAACTAGACTACAATAATATTTAAAATACACTTGGACAGGTACATGGATTGGAAACATTTAGAGGGATGTGAGCCAAATGCGAGCTGGTGGGCCTAATGTAGATGGGCATCTTGGCCAGCAAGGGGAGGTTGGGCTGAAAGGGCGGTTCCTGTGCTGTATGACTATGATACAAATATTTATGATAGAACAATTGGTTTGGCAATGCCAGTTGAAGGTGAAAGATTGACCAGGAGAGGTGCTGGTTGGTAATTGGTGTGGAAAAGTCCCGAGTAACGAGGAACGCAGTGAGTGGACTCACTTCTGAGGGAGGACCAGCACAGAGCTCCAAGATCATCCATCATCAGTACGGAAGTTGCAGAACCAGTTCTCTGGCAACAAGATTTTCTTCCAAAAACACTTTATATCTGTGAGCAAACACTCGGCTAACGCCCATCAAACTACTCTGACAGAGAATTGCACGGGAATGTTGCCGCACTGAACTTGACATCTCTGAATTCCACCCAGGGCCAAGGGCAATTTTTTTTTTAACTTTAAACAACATTCCATAGCAAGAAGCTCCACTACTTAGGAATTAGTGGAGGATCAAACTGTATCTGCCCCGGAGCCAATCAATTGGAAGATCCTCATTTTCAGAGGTACAGACTTCATAGGTTGAGTTTGTTCATCCCAAACTGGCATCCAGAAGGCAGAGGTGAACTGCCCTCTTGAACCACCACAGCCATGTGGTGTACGCACATCCACAATGGGTTCAGGGTGGGAGTTCCAGAATGTTAACCCAGTGACACATGGGGCAGTACAGCTGTAAGGTTGCTGCCTTACCGTGCCAGATACCCTGATTCCATCCTGACCTCGGGTGCTCTCTGTACAGAGTTTGTACATTCTCCCTGTGACAACTTGTGTTTTCTCCAAGTGCTCTGGTTTCCTCCCACACTCCAAAGATGTATAAGTTTGTTGGTTGATTAGCTCCGGTAAAAATTGTAAATTGTCCTAGCGTGGAGTATAGTGCTAGGCCACAGGGTGATCGTTGGCCGGCGCGGACTTGGCGGGCTGAAGGGCCTGTTTCTGCTCTGTACCTCTAAAGACTAAAGTCCAAAGACAGTGAAGGAACTGCAACATATTTCCAAGTCAGGATGGTGTGTGGTTTGGAAGACAACTTGCAGGTGGTGGTGTTTCCCATGCTTTTGCTGCCCTTGTTCTACCAGCTGGTAGAGGTGGTGGGGTGAGAAAGTGTCTTCTGAGTCTTGGTGATTTGGTCAGTTCCCTGTAGGTCTCAACTCCATGAACTATGGAACATTCCCCCAGTGACTTAACTTCCACATCCCACCAGCATAGAGAATTCCAGAGATGCACCACCCTCTGGGAGAAGAAGTTTCTACACACTTTGTTTTTAAATGACTTTCCCCCCGGATTATCAAATAATCCACCTTTGATAACAATTATTTTTTAAATATCCATAGAATCTCTCAATGTCCCTCCTTAGATGCAATGTGCAAGCACGGCTTGAGTCTGCGTGCTTCTTGTATGATGGGTTTTTCCTGATACTATCTCTGGAGTAACCAGGAAATGTTCAGTCAAAGCTCATGCCCAGGATAAATGGCAGAGTTGAAGTTCTCCTGACTGTGCTGTCCAGATATCAGATATCACAGCTTCAAGATATGGGTTTGGCCATTGAGGACAGAAATGGAGACAAAGTTCTTCACTTAGAGTTTGGAGAATTTTTGAAATGCAGTAGTCAGAAGAACTATGTTTGTTGACTTAGTGTGTATATACAAGAGATACGTAGATCGATGGATCTTGCGATGTTAAGAGAATTGGTTTATTGCAATTGGGCAGCACAATAGCGCAATGGTATAGTAGCTGCCTCACAGTGCCAGAGACCTGAGTTCGATCCTGACTACGGGTTTTCTCTGAGTGCTCCAGTTTCCTCCCACATTCCAAAATGCGAAGGTTGATAGGATAATTGGCTTCTGTAAATTGTCCCTTGTGTGTAGGCTAGAACTAGTGTACGGATGATCACTGGCCAATGCGGACTCTGTGGGCCGAAGGTTCTGTACCCATGTTGTATCTCTAAACTAAATTAAATTAAACTCAACTAAACATTAAAGTGGAAATAAAATAAAAGGTCAGCGATAATCTTAGAATCATAGAGTCATAGAGTGGCCCCTTGCATTAAAATACGTGCAGTTTAAACCAACCCTCCTTCCTCGCTCTCCACCTTGTGGAATGATAGACCAGCAAAGGGCTGAATGGCCTACTCCTGCTTGTATTACCAGATTACACATCTGGGAGAGGCTGTGAAAAAAGTAGTGAGCAAGCCAATTCATGTCAATGAAGGAAAAATATACAAAATTATAAATCCTTCTCTTCAGGTTTCAGATGACTGACATTTTTTAATGCTCTTGTCAGGTACCTGAGAACTCCCTTAGAATTAAAATAGACACAAAGTGCTGAAGTAACACAACAGGTCAGGCAGCATCTCAGGAACCAAACGTCACCCATCTTTTTTTTCCAGAGATGTTCTCTGACCTGCTCAGTAACTTCAGCACTTTATCATTAGAATTAATCTTATTTCTCTCTCTCACAAGTGCCTAAGCTTCGTAGACATTACGAGTGCCACATACCCCAGAAAAGAGCACACTTGACTTGACTCTTTGCTATAGAGATCTGTGATTTCAAATACACTATTATATCAGGGCGGCCCAGTGGCGCAGCCAGTAGATCCGCTGCCTCACACGGCCTGAGACCCAGGTTCAATCCTCACCTTCGGTGCCGTCTGTGTGGAGTTTGCACATTCTACCTGTGACTGTGCGGATTTCCTCCGGGTTGTCTGGTTTCCTCCCACATCGCAAACATGCGGGTGTGTTGGCTAAGTGTGTCGGGAGTGGATGAGAAAGTGGGATAACATAGACCTAGTGTGACTAGGTGATCGATGGTTGGCTCACCAGCTTTTGGCCCTGTAGCCATTTTGTTACCATACAGCTTGCTATCAGGCCCTTTGGACCAAGTGGACTGAGGGGTCTGTTACCATGCTGTAACTAAAAACTAAAACTCTGGTCAGGTACCAAGGATTTAGAGCTTTCTTGGAATTAATTTTGTTTCTATCTCACAAGCTGTGTAGAAGAGCATTGTTTTTACTTGCATTCTGGATGTCACAACCCAGAAAATAACACACTGGACTGAAGTGTATCCCTTGGGCATGAAGTTCTGTGATTTCAAATATTCTATTGTATCATCGCTCCCTAATTTTATGATCTTCTCCAGAAGAGAACAGCTCTTACATTGCACGGCTGCGGGAAGCTCCCATGGGGCATGAAGGGTGACGGTGGCCGGGCGAGGAGAAGGACGGCAGTTCGCGGGACAATCTGATGTAGGTGGCGGTTGCAATGGCCTGCTGCAGTTGGGGTTGTGAAATGGTGCCAAAACCTGGCGACTCTTGCAGATGGACTCAGTGGGCTGTTACTATGCATTATGTACTTAGCCGGCGATTGTACTTATGTATGGCAATAATCTTACTGATCTGTATGCAAAAAAAAGAATCTCATCGTCCATTGTACTGTCTGTACGGAGTATATATGTACTCCCCGTAACCTGCATGGATTATCCCCGGGTGCTCTGGTTTCTTCCCACACTCCAAAGACGTACAGGTTTGTTGGTTAATTTGGCTTGGTATAATTGTAAATTGTCCCTAGTGTGTGTAGGATAGTGTTAGTGTGTGGGGATTGCTGGTCGTCGTGGACTCGGTGGGCCAAAGAGCTTGTTTCCGCACTGTATCTCTTAACTAAACTAAAAATTAGAATGGGACTGATCATACTGGAATAAATGTTGGGAAATAAATGTCCGTCAGAAGAGGAACTGTCCTTGATTGTCGCAATGCATTGGATGGTAAATAGGGCCAGAATTCAGTGTCCTCCAATCTCACACATTCTACCTAGAGCACGACCTCCAGAGGTGGTTTGAAGTTGGTATTAGCTGCATCTGAGGTGAGAATAAAGCCTGAGAAATAATTGCTTTGTTAAAAATAGCAGCAAAGCTGTCAAAACCTTTCCAATGCCTTCATCATCTCAGAGATGTTCTTCTCCAGGTGGTTTTTGTGGCTACGGTGCATAAAAGACAGAGGTTTGTTTACGTCAGTTGAAATAATTTAGAAACCTTGCCAACATAGGCAGACAAAAGGCACAGCGCTTTGCTAAATCACTCAGATAATAATTGGGGGTTTGATGGCTCTACTTCATGCCGAGTGCAAAAATCTCATTGCTTTCTACAACTGCCTTTTATTGTATAATACAAATTGTGAAAAAAATTCTCTTTGGGGTTTCACAATTATCTTATCTCTGAACGACCAATTTTCCACTCTCTCCTTTGCCAAGATGCTGATAAGGTTTCCCTTGATTCCCTTGGCTACTCCTGTGTGTGGGTTTGACTCTTGTTTCACAGTAGGTTCGAAGGGGAACAATTCCCATCTCACTTCCAAGATTTCAACATAATCCAGGGGCACCACCATTCCAGCCATGTTGTAGCATATTATCACCGTGAATATCTGGCTGGACCTGTAATCCAGAAGCCAGTGGTCTGAAGAAGGGCATTAATCCCACCAGAGCATTTGTAACATTTAAAGTTAATTAATTAAATAAATCGGTGGAAAAAAAATGTCTGGTTCACGTGATCTCAGGAAAGGCAGCACAGTGGTGCAGTGGTAGAGTTGCTGTCTTACAGCGTCAGAGACCCGGGTTTGATCCTGACTACAGGTGCTCTCTGTTAGGAGTTTGTACGTTCTCCCTGTGACCACGTGGGTTTTCTCTGAGTGTTCCAGTTTCCTCCCACACTCCAAAGCCAAACAGGTTGGTAGGTTAATTTGGCTTCGGTAAAAATTGTAAATGTTCACTGGTGTGTAGGATAGTGCTACTGTATGGGGATCGCTGGTCAGCGCGGACTTGTTGGGCTGAAGGGCCTATTTCCATGCAGAGTCTCTAAACTAAACTAACCTACACTAAACTAAATTAATCTATACTAAACTAAACTATACTAAACTAAACTAAACGAAACTAAACTAAAATGTGCCCTTCTTTCTGGTGTGACTTCAAAGCCATCATTGTGGCTAACCTATTACCTGAGATGGCCTGGTTTAGTGTGTGTGCTCACTGCATCCATAACTTCCAACACAATCCACTGATGAGTAACTCAAATATCACTGTACCTTAATTGGTACATGTGACAATAAATGTGAATGTGAATGTGAATCTGATCTGAATCTGATGAGTGTACAGACCGATATACGTGAGATACAGAGTCATAGAGTCTTACAGCATGGAAACAGACTCTTTGGCCCAACTTGCCTGTACCAACTAACATGCCCATCTCCACTAGTCCACCTGCATGCGTTTGGCCTCTATCTCTCTAAACCTATATTATCCATGTACCTAATTATTTCTTAAACGCTGTGACCGTACCTACCTCAATATACAATACAATTTATTTGTTGTCATTTGAACCTCATTGAGGTTCAAACAAAATTTGGTTTTGCAGTCATGCACGCAAGAAAAAGAACCAAGACACAATACAATTTACACAAACACTCAGTGAATCTCCTCCTCACTGTGATGGAAGGCAAAGTCTTATCTCTTATCAACTACCTCCTCGAGCAGCTCGTTCCATACACCCACGACCCTTTCTGTTAAAGAAGGAACTGCAGATGCTAGAAAATCGAAGGTGGACAAAAGTGCTGGAGAAACTCAGCGGGTGCAGCAGCATCTATGGAGCGAAGGAAATAGGCAACGTTTCGGATCGAAACCCTTCTTCAGACTTCTTCAGACCCTTTCTGTTAACAAGTTACTCCTCAGGTTCTTATTAAATCTTTCTCCCCTCTCCTTAAACCCGTCCTCTGGTTCTCCATTACCTTACTCCATGCATTTACCAGACCTGCATGTGGAAATCAAATATACTGCGTGTAGTTTATTCAAGGGATTTTCACAGCGTGTCTCCAGAGCATTCTACACAGAGCATTGTGACTCAGAGGCAAAGCAATCATTGCACAATCAATATTGCACACATTATAAGGTCAGCAAAACTACAGAGCTGATCATGGACAGGATGGAGTACAGGCCCCGGACTGTGACAATGGTGCTGAAGTGGAGATGTTCAAGAGCCTCAGAGCAAGAGTCGGCGGCATGGTGGCGCAGCGGTAGTGTTGCTGCCTCACAGCACCAGAGACCCGGTTTAATCCTGACTACGGGGGCTGTCTGTATGGAGTTAGTACATTGTCCTTGTGTTTGCGTGTGTTTTCTCCGCTTTCCTCCCACATGCCAAGCATGTGCAGGTTTGTAAGTTAATTGGCTTCTGTAAATTGTCCCTTGCGTGCAGGATAGTGCTAGTATATAGGGTGATTGCTGGTCATTGCGGACCTGGTGGGTCTAAGGGCCTGTTTGCTTGCTGTAGATCTGAAGTCTAAAATCTAAAGTAAATGTTAACGCTTGGAGTTGCTTGATGTAAATATAACACAATTTGACCTTGTCTGGCCACATTGGTGTTATGGCTAAGAAGGCTCACCAATGCCTCTACTTACTCAGAAGTTTGATTGAATTTGGCATAAGGTTAGAGGGGCAAGTTTTAAGAAAATGTGCAGGGCAAGTTTTATGCACAGAGGGTGGTGAGTGATAGAAAGACCGAGAGAGACAGTGGGAAGCAGTGAGTGCCTGGAATGCACTGCCAGGGGTGGTGGCTGAAGCAAACACGTTAGTTGCATTCAATATACCTGCATAGGCTGCATGAATCATGGTGGAGTCAGTGGTGGGGTGGCTGGTCTGTGTGATGGACTGGGCAACATATACAACTCTCTGCAATTTCTTACACTAGTTGACAGAGCTATTAGGCTAACCCTTACCACTTGTGTTCCCTCTCTCCTTCACATCCACCTCTCGGTTCCCATTTTTGTTCTCTCATCCCCCCCCTCACCACCCAGGTTCACTGCCCCTAGGCTTTTTACTCAGGCCTGATGCAGGTTCTCAACCTGAAATTCAACAATTCATTTTCCCCAACCGATGCTGCTTGACCCACTGGGAACCTCCAGAAGATTATTTGAATGCCTAAAGGTTAAATAGATTACCATAATTACGGTAATTACCATAATTATGGAGTCTGAAGAAGGGTCTCGACGTGAAACGTCGCCTGTTCCTTTTCTCCAGAGATGCTGCCTGACTGTGTTACTCCAATGTTTTGTGTCTATTTTACCATAATTATATCAATAGACAATAGACAATAAACAATAGACAATATATGCAGGAGTAGGCCATTCGGCCCTTCGAATGTGATCATTGCTGATCATCCACAATCAGTACCCCGTTCCTGCCTTCTCCCCATATCCTCGGACTCCGTTATCTTTAAGAGCCCCATCTAGCTCTCTCTTGAAAGTATCCAGAGAACCGGCCTCCATCGCCCTCTGAGGCAGAGAATTCCACAGACTCACTACTCTCTGTGTGAAAACGTTTTTCCTCATCTCCATTCTAAATGGCTTACCCCTTATTCTTAAACTGTGGCCCCTGGTTCTGGACTCCCCCAACATCGGAAACATGTTTCCTGCCTCTAGTGTGTCCAAACCCTTAATAATTTTATATGTTTGACAGCACTTCTGCTAATAAATAGGGTGGCACAGTGGCGTAGCTGCTAGAGATGCTGTCTTGTAGCGCCAGTGCGATCCTGACCTCCAGTGCCGTCTGTGTGGTGTTTGCATGTTCTTGCTGTGATTGTGTGCATTTCCTCCAGGTGCTCCGGTTTCCTCCCACATCCCAAAGACATGTGGGTTTGCAAGTTTACATGTTTACAGGCCTGTATTCACATGTACATGTTTATATGTTTACATATCTGTTGTGCTGCTGCAAGAAAGAATGTCATTATTCTGCTTCAGGACATATAGCAATAAAACACTCTTGACTCTTGACTCCAAATTGCCCCTACTGTGTCGGAAGTCAAAGAGAAAGTCGGATAACTTAGAATCAGTGTGAACGGGTGATCGATGTTTGGTGTGGTCTCGGTGGGCCGAGGGCCTGTTTCCGAGCTGTATCTAAAAAAAACATTTGTTATTATTGATTGCGTAGAAATGAAAGCCTTTGTTAAAGGCAACCTACAGTTATCCACTACAGCACAGGGGCGCAGTGGTAGAGTTTCTGTTTTACAGCGCCAGATACCTGGGTTCAATCCTGACTATGGGTACTGTCTGTGTGGAGTTTGTATGTTCTCCCTGTGACCCCGTGAGTTTCCCCAGGTGCTGCAGTTTCCTCTCACACGCGAAAGACATACAGGTTTGTAGGTTACACAAAAAAGCTGGAGAAACTCAGCGGGTGCAGCAGCATCTATGGAGCGAAGGAAATAGGCAACGTTTCGGGCCGAAACCGAAAGCCGAAACATTGCCTATTTCCTTCGCTCCATAGATGCTGCTGCACCCGCTGAGTTTCTCCAGCTTTTTTGTGTAACCTTCGATTCTCCAGCATCTGCAGTTCCTTCTTAAACACAGGTTTGTAGGGTAATTGGCTTTGGTAAAATTGTACATTGTCCCTGTGGGCTTATGTTTGCAGGGATGCGGGTTGGCAAGGACCCGGTGGGCCAAAAGGCCAGTTTTGGTACTTTATAATTAAACTAAACTAAACTAAACTAAACTAAACTAAACTAAACTAAACTAAACTAAAACTAAACTAAACTAAACTATAACTAAACTAAACTAAACTAAACTAAACTAAACTAAACTAAACTAAACTAAACTAAACTAAACTAAACAAAACTAAACTAAACACTGCATACAATCCATGCTCATTGCATCTGGTATTTTGGGCTTGAGGTCCAGGTTCCAGTTCAAGGAACAACACATTTGTAAACATGGCCAATAATTAAATTAAAGTCTCAACAAGTCGACTGCTTGCTCCAAGAGTTGGTATGACATTACAGGTACAGACCTTTATGGGATTAGAAAGAACACCAGCAACAAAGGCAAGAGGCTTCTCAAATATCTCAAAGAAAATCCACACTGAGGGAGATTTGAGCAGTTTGCTTAAGTATTAGTCCCGAAAAACAGGAAGCCCTTTACTTACTACAGATTAGATTTCCAAATTACTTTTCCAATTTAGACATCTGATGGAGCTCTCTGTACCACCAGAAGTGGCGTAAAGATATAATTATGGTAATCTATTCGGACCTTCAGACATTCACTTGCCTCCTCCTTCCCTCCATATTTAACACCTATTTTCCATTTCTACACAAACGGTGCCTCTCATTGTATTTCACTCCCTGACAGTGTGTAAGGTCAGAGGGGTGGAGATGTATGAGGCACGTTTTGTTTTACACAGAGAGTGGTGGGGGTCTGACAGACATCTGGCTGACAGGCCCGATAGACATCAGGTGACCTAATGGAAGTATATTACATTATGAGAGCATAAATAGAGTAGACAGTCGGAACCATTTCCCTCAGGTGGAAGTGTAGGGAGTGGATGCGAAAGTAGGGTAACGCAAACAGAGAGTAGTCCTGAACACTACCATCCATCTCATCGCGGACCCTTGGACTATCTTTGATTAGATTTTAATGGCTTTACCATGCAATAAATGTTATTCCCTGAGCATATATCTGTACACTGTGGTTGGCTTGATTGTAATCATGTATTGGCTTTCCTCTGGCTGGTTTGTATGCAACAAAAACTTTTCACTGTACGTAGGAACATTTGACAATAAAATAAATTGAACTGAACTAAACTGAACATAGAACTAGTGTGAATTGGTGGTCGGTGATCGGTGATCGGCATGGACTCGATGTGGACTGTAACATAATGTCCCAACTTCTGCACTCAGTACCATGACTGGTCTATGCACCAAAAGCCTTCTTTACCATCCTATCCACCCGTGACCGTGATTCCAATTTGAGTGTGCCATAATGGGGACTGTAGGCTCCTGGAAATTACAAGGTTCAAGATTACAAGGACTTTATTCCTTGGAGCACAGGAGAACGAGGGGTGATCTTATAGATGTGTAAAAGATCATGAGAAGATTAAGTTGGAAAAATTGACAGTGGGCATAGGTTTAAGGTGAAGGGAGAAAATTTAATAGGTACTTGAAGGGCAACATTTTTACACAAATGGTGGTGGGTGTATGGAACAAGCTGCTGGAGGATGTAGTTGAGGCAGGTACTATCACAATGTTTAAGGAACATTTAGATTGGCAGGGGTATAGAGGTATATGGGCCAAGCAAGTAGGACAAGTGTAGACAAGCCATGTTGGTCAGTGTGGTGAAGTTGGGCCGAAGAGCCAGCTTCCATGCTCTATCACTCTGTGAATACTGTTGTTGGGCATAGGGGATGGAGTGGGTGATCGGAATTGGTCTAAGAAGGCCAGGGAATGAGCAGCTATTAAAGTCCTTTCCCTTGGCTCCTGCTGTGTTCTGCAATCCTGAAATACATGGATTCCATCAGCAAAATTATCTGAAAGGCTTTGATGGAATGGGAGTAGGTCAAAGCCGCCCAATCTTTCATTTTTTGCCATTACAGGATATTCCACGCCGTGGCTCCATCATATCCACAATGTACAACCTGTGCCTTGAGAGGGCTATCAGAGACTGAGTTCATTCATTGCCTCGGGATTCTTGTCATCTCTGCCGTGACATGAAGTCCATTAGTGCTACTCGACACACTCAGTGGAGTGTGAAATAATTGTGCGATGAAGCTGATCTCTTGAAAACCTAAGGAAACAAGACAGAAAATCCACATCATTTGAACAGACGCCTTGCTATTCTCAGGCCCCAAATTTTATTTTTTGTGCTCGGCAGCAGAAAAGGAAGGGAAAACTAAAACACGCACTTTGCTGGCCTTTAGGCTGGCTTTGTGTCTAAAGGGGTGGCTCTGCTCTTAATGCAAGAAATAATTCTTACCTTCCACTGTAGGAACTTTAAGTGTATGTTCCTCGGGGCTTTGTGCGCCTTGCGCTCGCTGTAATAATGCACCAGATAAACAGCCTTTACCAATGCAGGGACTGGCACAGAGGCACTTAAAGCTCCTGGGTTTTCGATTTAGTGGTTTTATTTCAGCCCATGATCTTTTGCCTTCCCTCTCTCTGGTATTTGCAGCGACTGGCTGGGTAGCTTCACAGTTCAGCTGCAAACTCGGCGCCACGCCTCAGTTTGTGGACAAACCCTGCCGGAATAAGGAAAGCAAACAAAAGCTGAAGTGACCCGTTTCCCAGCCTCGAAGTGGAGATCGTTTCAAGAATCTCGATTGGCATGAGAAACTGAAACTATTTTTGCACAAACCTGGCTCTGTTTCAGGGGCAAGCAGGGAAAGGAGTTGCAAGACTAGGCAACCATCTATAATGGAAGAATGGCTACCTGTCTCCAAGGCAAGAGTGTGTAACTGGGGGGGGGGGGGGGGGGGGGGGGGACCTGCACCTGGTGGTGATCCTGTGTACCTGCTGCACGCATTACAAAGCCGAATGAGGCAATTCGGCCCATCCGGTCCATGCCAGTTCTTAGCAGAGCGGCTCCATCAATCCCGTTCCCCTTTCTTCGTTCCTGGCGCGCTTACAATGAATTCTCTTGCATGTCAACGCACGTTTTGATTCCTTTGTTACCTACCTGTACTAAGGTGTAGGGGGGAATCTGGTGCACCGGAAGGAATCCCACGTGGTCACGGCGAGAACGTGCAAACACCTCGCAAACAGCAGCCAAGGTCAGGATCGAACCCCTGTCTCTGGAGCTATGAGGAAGCAACACTAACTGCTGCATCACTGTGCTGGCCTTGACACTGAGAGGAGCTTTGGGCAGTATGAGAGGTGGTACAGATGTTTGGGCAGAGACATGGGGATGTCCTAATGCTATTGGGAGCCAACAGTAGAGGGGATGAATGTTGTGTCTGGTGAATGTGCTGGTCTGTTTTCTGTGGTGCCCATTGTGTTTGATCCCAGTACGCAACAATAACACGCTTACTTTGAATTTATAGATTTGTCATAGAGCTGAACCACACAGAAACAGGACCTTTGGCCTACCTTGTCCATGCTGACCAAGTTGGCGCACTGAGCTAGTCCCATTTGCCTGCATTTGATCAATAGCCTTCAAAACCCTCCCTATCCATATATTTGTCAAAATGACTTTTGAAAGTTGTAATTGTATCTGCTTATATACCTTCCTCTGGCAGTTCATTCCAGATACGCACTATGCTCTCAGTGAAAAAGTTGCACCTGACGTCCTTTGCCATAAGCCAACGCCCTCTAGTTTTAGAATCCTCTACCCTTGGAAGAAGATGTCCCTGAGATTCCTCTTAAATCGCTCCCCTTTCACCTATGTCTTCTAGTTTTAGAAATCTCTACTTTGGGAAAAAGACCGTGAGCGTTCACTTTATCGGTGTCCTTCATCATCTTGTATATCTCAATAAGTCACCTCTCAGCTTTCTATGCTCAAAGGAAATTGGTTCTAGCCTATCCAACCTCTCCCTATAACTCAAGCCCACAGCCCAGATATCATCCTGATGAATACTTTCCGACTCAGTAACACCCTTCCTATAGCTGGGCGACCAGAACTTCTCACAGTACTGTGTTTAGACACAGTGGAGCAGCGGTAGAGTTACTGCCTGACAACACCAGGCAACCATATTCAATCCTGACTACAGATGCTGTCTGCATGTTCTCCCTATGACCGCATCGGTTTTCTGCGGGTGCTCCGATTTCCTCCCACATATCAAAGATATGAAGGTTTGTAGGTTAATAGGCCCCTGTAAATTGCCCCTGGTGTGTAAGATGCAACACTGGGATAACATAGAACTAGTGTATGGGAGATTGTAACTCGGAGCGGACTCGGTGGGCTGAAAGGCCTGTTTCCATGCTGTATCACTAAAAGCTAAAAATAATACTCTAAGTGGGCTACCAGAACTACACATGGTACTGTATTTGGATGCTTCAGTTTTATAAAGAACATGAAAAATTGTAAATTGTAACCAAATGTAATTCTTTGTGCTCAGTCAATCTGGGAAATTATCCGGAATGTTTTCCATCTCTCAGTGCAAGGGCAGTAGCTTGGCATCAGCATAGTTTCTGAATTGCTCTCTGAGTCCTGATCCATCCTGATGTAGACACAAATGATCATTCTTTCAATCTCACTGAATCAATATCTGGATTTAAATACCATCTGCCCTGAAGCAACCCAGTGATGTATTGGAACGTGAACAGTGATAATTCCTTCTGTTATGTTATCTGTAGCATGAACCCCTCTCGCAGATCAAACTACTATCACTATTGTAATGGCAGAGAGGGAGATGGCAGACTAAATATGAAACAATATTGTGTCATCCCACTGTACAAACTTAACCTTTCTAAGTGACCCTTCTGTGAGTGCAAGGACCCAATACCCTTTGTGTATCAGAACTGCAGATGCTGAATTGCTCTCTGAGAAAGGCACAAAATATCCAAAATGATCTTCAGTCTGAAAATGATCACTGTTCTTTCAATCCGATCACTGAATCAATAGCTGGCTCTTAAGCCAGGACATCTTTGATTTCAAGCTCTGTATCTTCCCCAGTGATGTATTGGAAAGAAAAAGGAATGGCCAGGTGGCAAACATCCAAATCTTTAAGCATAAGGGGGGAAATCGCTTTAAAACCGAGATGATCACGTTTTTCATGGCAGAGAGGGTGAATCTCTGACTAAATATGAAACAGATATTGAGGTCATTCATTGGCTACTATTTAAGAGGGAGTTAGATGTGGCCCTTTAGCCAAGGGGATCAGAGGGTATGGAGAGACCCATAATACGGTGTACTGAGGAATGATCAGCCATGCTGGTTTTGGCGGTGCAGGCTCGAAGGGCCAAAATGGCCTACTCCTGCACCTCATTTCTATGTTTCTATGTTTCTAGTCTCTCCAGAGATGCTGCCTGTCCGGCTGAGTTACTGCAGCATCTTGTGTCTATCCCATAAAACCTTGATGTGTATCAACAGGGAAATCTGGAGGTGCTGTTTCCTTCGGACGGCACAGTGGCACAGCTTCTGCCTCACAGCACCAGAGACCCAGATTTGTTTCTGACCCTGGGTTTTGGCTGTGTGGAGTTTGTATGTTCTCCCTGTGACCGAGTGTGTTTTCTCCAGGTGCTCCGGTTTCTTCCCATATTCCAAAGATGTACAGTTTTGTAGGTTAATTGGCCTCTGTAAATTGTCCTGAGTGTGTCGGAGGTGGATGAGAAAGTGGGATATCATAGAACTAGTGTGAACAGGTAATTGCTGGTGGGAATGAACTTGGTGGGTCGGTGGGCCTGTTTAGTTTCATTTAGAGATACAGCACAGAAACAAGCCCTTTGGCCCACTGAGTCTGTGTCGACCCGCAATCTCTGTACCATCACTATCCTACGCTTGAAGGACAATTTACAATTCATACCAAAGCCCATTAACCTACAAACTGTCAGGTCTCGGGTTTGATCTAGTTTCTGTTTCTTATTGTTTTTTAGTATTAGAGTGTGCATTCTTGTTTTATTTTGGTGTCTCGCATCTCCTCTTGTTTCAGGTCCCATTTCCTGTCAGGTCGTTTACCCTCATGTGATTATTGGCCCCGCCCTGATGTGTTTCACCTGTGTCTCGTTATCCCCTGCTAGTCTGTATTTAAGCCCTTTGTGTTTTAGTTCTCATTGCCAGTTCGTTGTGTATGCTACTTGGTATCACCTCGTTCCAGCTCTAGAAATCTTGTGACCTCGACCATTGCCTGTTTTTCGACCTCTGTTTTTTGCCTGCTCCTA
Organism: Leucoraja erinaceus; assembly: GCF_028641065.1. Lineage (NCBI taxonomy): Eukaryota > Metazoa > Chordata > Chondrichthyes > Rajiformes > Rajidae > Leucoraja > Leucoraja erinaceus. The sequence goes on from NC_073388.1 coordinate 38,804,204, forward strand.
GATTGTACTGTTGCCTCTGTTTTGCTTACCTGTGTACCGACTTGGACCGATTAAACTCTGAAGACTGATCTGCCCTGTGTCTGAGCCTGCATTTGTGTCCTCCTCCTTGTTCAGTTCTGATATTACGAACTGGCCAACAATGGACTCAGCGGGCTCTGATCCTTTTCGTGCAGCGCTCCAGAAGCAAGAGGAGCGCATCTCGCATTATGAGGGTCAACTCACTTCGATCGTCGCCGGGTTCCGGGACCTCGGCGAGCGTCAGCAGGGGTTCCAGGCGGACATCGGTTCACAGGTGAACACTTTAAGTTCTCGGTTTGAACACCTGGTTACTCGGCTGAATTCTTTGTTTCCTGCTGCGGCTCCCGTGCCTGCCGAGTCTGTTTCCTTGTCTGTGTCTCCAGGAGCTCCGAGGGCCACGGCTGCTGCAGCATCTCCATTCGTCCACCTGGCAAGACCGGAACACTTTTTAGGGGAATCGGAGAAGTGTAGACCTTTTTTGATTCAGTGTGGACTGCATTTCGAACTTCAAGCGGCTTCCTTTCCATCAGAACGCTCAAGGGTAGCCTTTATCATCACGCACCTGTCGGGTAGGGCGGAGGCTTGGGCCACGGCGGAGTGGTCTCGGAATTCTCCTGTTTGCCAGACGTCGGTCCTGTTCATGGAAGCTCTGTCCCGCACGTTTGATCACTCCAATCCTGGCCGAGAGGCTTCACAGAACCTGGTCTCCATGAAACAAGGTAATCGCTCAGTTATGGATTTTGCTATTGACTTTCGAACTGTTGCTGCTAAGAGTGGATGGAATGAGGCTGCTTTGTTGGATGCTTTTCGCAATGGATTGTCTGAAGCTATCAAAGATCAATTGGCTCCACTAACCCTGCCTTCCGACTTCGAGTCTATGATTTCCCTGGCTGTCCAGATTGACGCTAGGCTCAGAGAAAGAGAGCGAGAGAGGAGATCGGCAGCAGTTCGTTCCTCCTCCCAGCCGTGGCGGCAGCGTCGCCCTTCGCCTTCCGGTCGGGACTTGTTCCCTCTCGGCCGGTCCAGTCAGCCTACAGCGCCACCTGTCTCTTCGGAGGAGCCCATGCGGGTGGGACGAGCCAAACTCAGCCCGGAGGAACGGCAGCGCCGCCTAAGGGAGGGGAGGTGTTTTTACTGTGGTGAACTGGGACATTTGTTGAACAGCTGTTCAGTAAAAGACAAGGCTCACCAATGAAAGAGAGGACATTGGTGAGTTGTACCACTCCTATGAGCCGTTCCTCTCGTCAATTGTCGACGGTACAATTGTTGGTGCATTCCCAGTGGCACTCCCTGCAGGCTTTGGTTGATTCTGGGGCAGATGAGAACTTCATGGACATTCGCTTGGCTGATGAATTGGAGCTGGAACGTGAACAGCTTCAAAATCCTCTGGAGGCTAGTGCACTGGATGGGCGCCTACTGTACAGGGTAACTCACCGAACTCAACCTGTTCAACTCATCATGGCAGGTAATCACCTTGAGACCATCAGTTTTCATCTCCTCGACTGTCCTCTTCATCCTCTGGTTTTGGGGCTCCCTTGGCTGTCTTACCATAATCCTCACATGAACTGGGGTACTGGGGAAGTAATTTCTTGGGGGAATAACTGTAAACTCATCTATCTGCATGATTCTTCTCCTGAGTCTATGAAGGATCCATCAAGGAGCAGTTTGCTGGGATCTTCCAGGACCACCCTCCAGCAGCCTCCCCGTTCAAGGGAGGAGGATTTTCCAGATATCTCCAAGGTTCCCTCATGTTATCTAGACCTAAAGGAGGTGTTCAACAAGGCCAAGGCCACATCTCTTCCGCCGCATAGACCGTACGACTGCTGCATCGACCTTCTGCCAGGTACAGCGCCTCCTAAGGGTCATCTCTACTCCTTGTCTTCACCTGAGCGGCTCGCCATGGAAAAATACATTGACGACGCCCTTGCTGCTGGGATCATCAGACCTTCCTCTTCACCTGCAGGAGCTGGATTCTTCTTTGTGGATAAGAAGGATGGTACACTTCGGCCCTGCATTGACTACAGAGGACTCAATGACATTACTGTTAAAAACAGATACCCTCTTCCTCTTATCTCCTCTGCATTTGAACTGTTAAAAGACGCTAAGGTATTCACCAAGTTAGATCTTAGAAATGCTTATCATCTGGTGAGGATAAGGGAGGGGGATGAATGGGAAAACTGCGTTTAACACACCCAGTGGTCATTATGAATATCTGGTCATGCCGTTTGGTCTTACTAATGCTCCAGCAGTTTTTCAAGGAATGGTTAATGATGTATTACGGGACATGCTGAACAGATTTGTGTTTGTGTACCTTGATGACATTTTGATCTTTTCTCCAGACGAGACTTCCCATGTGCAGCATGTACACCAGGTGCTGGAACGTTTGCTCCTGAATGATCTGTTTGTGAAAGCTGAGAAATGTGAATTTCATGTTAACACTGTTCAATTCCTTGGTTATGTTGTATCACCTGCTGGTATACAGATGGACCCGAGCAAGGTCAGTGCTGTGGCCACCTGGCCTACACCCTCCAGTCGTAAGCGACTTCAGGGGTTCCTTGGGTTTGCTAATTTTTATAGGAAGTTTATCCGGAACTTTAGTGTCACTGCTGCACCACTCCATGCTCTTACCTCGCCCCACGTGCCTTTCTCTTGGTCCCCTCAAGCAGAAACTGCTTTTATGAGACTCAAGAGGAGCTTCTCCTCAGCCCCCATCCTGGTTCACCCTGACCCATCACTCCAGTTCGTGGTTGAGGTGGACGCCTCGGGTGTGGGCATCGGGGCCGTACTCTCCCAGAAATCCTCCACAGATGGTCGATTACATCCCTGCGCTTTCCTCTCAAAGAAACTTTCTCCTGCTGAGAGAAATTACGATGTGGGTAACCGTGAACTGTTAGCGGTTAAAACAGCCTTGGAGGAATGGAGACACTGGTTGGAGGGCACAGAGCAGCCGTTTCTAGTTTGGACAGACCACAAGAACCTGGAATACATCAAGTCAGCCAAACGCCTCAACTCGCGCCAAGCAAGGTGGGCTCTCTTCTTTAATCGATTTGATTTTGTACTGTCTTACCGCCCTGGTGCCAAGAATGGCAAACCTGATGCTCTCTCCAGACAGTTTGATCCTGACCCGTCCCCTAAGGTTTCAACTCCCATTCTGCCTGCTTCCTGTTTTGTTGGGGCAGTTACTTGGGAGATTGAGAAGAGAGTTTCCGAGGCAACTGCTGGTGTTCAGTCTCCGCTAGGGTGTCCTTCTAATCGTCTGTTTGTTCCCGAGTCTCTTCGTTCACAGGTGATTCACTGGGCTCATACGTCTCGGATCTCCTGTCATCCCGGTGTCCGCCGAACCCTGTTTGTGGCCAAACAAGGTTTTGGTGGCCTTCCATGGAGAGGGGGATTAAGGAGTACGTCGCCGCCTGCAGTATTTGTGCTCGGAACAAGACCTCACGTCGGGCCGCCTTTGGCCTCCTGAATCCGCTGCCTGTCCCCTCACGCCCCTGGTCAGACATCTCCATGGACTTTGTTACGGGCTTGCCCTCTTCTGAAGGTAACACCTCAGTCATGACTGTGGTGGACAGATTTTCTAAGATGGTCCATTTCATTCCGTTGCACAAGCTTCCCTCCGCCAAGAAAACGGCAGAGGTCATGCTGTCTCATGTTTTTTTTCGAATTCATGGATTTCCCAGAGACATTGTGTCTGACCGGGGGCCTCAGTTCGTGTCCAGGTTTTGGAAGGAGTTTTGTTCTCTGTTGGACGCCACGGTCAGCCTTACATCTGGTTATCACCCGGAATCCAATGGACAGACTGAACGCCTTAACCAGGAATTGGAGACAGGACTACGGTGCTTGGTGGCACAGAACCCTTCAACTTGGAGCAAACACCTTATTTGGGTGGAGTATGCACACAACACACTTCCTTGCTCCTCCTCTGGTCTCTCTCCATTCCAGTGTGCCTATGGTTATCAACCGCCATTGTTCCCTGCTGTGGAGAAGGAGTCCAGTGTGCCCTCCGCTCAGGCTCTCATCCGTCGCTGTCGCAAGGTTTGGAATGGGGCTCGTCAGATGCTGTTGCGCAGTTCTGCGCGTTACAAGAGGATGGCTGATCGTGGAAGAACGCCGGCTCCGGTATACTCGCCTGGCCAAAAGGTGTGGCTCTCCACTCGAGACTTACCTCTGAGGGTGGAATCCCGGAAGCTGGCTCCTCGTTTTGTTGGTCCTTTCCCCATATCGAAGGTCATCAATCCTGTGGCGGTTCGTCTCAAACTCCCCCGTGCCATGAGGGTCCACCCTACTTTCTATGTCTCCCGACTAAAGCCATTTAAGGAAAGTCCTCTGGTCCCTGCCTCCATACCCCCTCCGCCCCCCCGATTCCTTGATGGGGGTCCGGTGTTTACGGTCAGCCGGTTGCTGGGTATGCGCCGGCGTGGTCGTGGTTGTCAGTATCTCGTGGATTGGGAGGGTTATGGACCTGAGGAGCGGTCTTGGGTGCCGGCTCGCAACATATGCGACCCGGAACTTATCAGGGAATATCGGCGCCAACATCCTGAAGATCCTGGGCCGTCAGGAGCCGGCCGTGGAGGGGGGGTACTGTCAGGTCTCGGGTTTGATCTAGTTTCTGTTTCTTATTGTTTTTTAGTATTAGAGTGTGCATTCTTGTTTTATTTTGGTGTCTCGCATCTCCTCTTGTTTCAGGTCCCATTTCCTGTCAGGTCGTTTACCCTCATGTGATTATTGGCCCTGCCCTGATGTGTTTCACCTGTGTCTCGTTATCCCCTGCTAGTCTGTATTTAAGCCCCTTGTGTTTTAGTTCTCATTGCCAGTTCGTTGTGTATGCTACTTGGTATCACCTCGTTCCAGCTCTAGAAATCCAGAAATTCAGGAAGTCCAGAGGCGGCACGCACTCTCCCATCCACATTAATGGGACGGAGGTGGAACGTGTTTCTAGCTTCAGGTTCCTGGGAGTCAACATCTCCGATGACCTCTTTTGGACCCACAATACCTCTACTCTGATCAAGAAGGCTCATCAGCGTCTCTTCTTCCTGAGGAGACTGAAGAAGGTCCATCTGTCTCCTCAGATCCTGGTGAACTTCTACTGCTGCACCATCGAGAGCATCCTTACCAACTGCATCACAGTATGGTATGGCAACTGCTCTGTCTCCGACCGGAAGGCATTGCAGAGGGTGGTGAAAATTGCCCAACGCATCACCGGTTCCTCGCTCCCCTCCATTGAGTCTGTCCAAAGCAAGCGCTGTCTGCGGAGGGCGCTCAGCATCGCCAAGGACTGCTCTCACCCCAACCATGGACTGTTTACCCTCCTACCATCCGGGAGGCGCTATAGGTCTCTCCGTTGCCGAACCAGCTGGTCGAGGAACAGCTTCTTTCCGGCGGCTGTCACTCTACTCAACAACGTAACTCGGTGACTGCCAATCACCACCCCCCCCGGACACTTATTATTATTTATTCAAATCGTTTGCTATGTCTCTCTTCCAGGGAGATGCTAAATGCATTTCGTTGTCTCTGTACTGTACACTGACAATGACAATTAAAATTGAATCTGAATCTGAGAAATCTTGTGACCTCGACCATTGCCTGTTTTTCGACCTCTGTTTTTTGCCTGCTCCTAGATTGTACTGTTGCCTCTGCTTTGCTTACCTGTGTACTGACTTGGACCGATTAAACTCTGAAGACTGATCTGCCCTGTGTCTGAGCCTGCATTTGTATCCTCCTTATTCAGTTCTGATACAAACCTGTAAATCATTGGAGTGTGGGAGGAAACCAGAGCACCCAGGGAAAACCCACACGGTCACAGGGGGAACATATAAACTCTGTACAAACAGCACCCAAAGTCAGGATTTTTATACTGACGAATTGTATTGTTTATGTTGGCCTAAAATAGGACACCTTGATAGTGTCCTCTGTGATGTTCAAAGGAAAGACGCTAGGCTAGGCTAGGCTAGGCTAGGCTCTGTCCTACACACTGTTCGTTTGCAATGTTAATTCTGTGCAAAATCAATGTAAACCAACCATTGCTTGCATTCATATAAGAGCAGTTCATGCAGGAATGTTACTTGAGAAGAAGGTTGGAAAGATTGAAAGATGTATAGTGACAGAGAAACCAGTCAGACACATACTGCAAGCTCCTGGGCACGTAGGTTGAAATAAATGATAACTGAAGCAGAAATATGTGTTTATCCTTAAAGAAAATGTTCTGAAGTATTTGGAGCAGGTATCATCCACAGTATCTGAGCAAACATCATATTAAGGAACTAAAAGGAAATGTAGATACAAAGAACTACAGATGTTGATTTACAAATGAACCCGCAAATGCTGGAGTTAGTCAGCAGGTCAGACATGTTCTCTTAAGACCATGGATAGGCGATGCTTCAGATCAGAAGAAGGATTCCATCCTGATATGTCACCTATCCATGTTCTCCAGAGATGCTGCTTTTGTGTCAAAAAGGTAATGTGTACATTTTCTTCAGAGATACGAGCTATCTAGGGGAGAAGGCAGGAGAATGGGGTCGAGGGGTAAAGAGAGCTGTCAGGATTGAATGGCAGAGTGGACTTGATGGGCTGAATGCTGTAATTCTGCTGCTTGGAGTTATGTTTTTGTGAACTTTCTAAAAGTGATAGCTAAAAGGCAAATAAGATGCACAATGGTCTGCATATTCTCCTTCCATGCCCTGATGCTGCTCAGATGCAGTGTGAAATTTAGCTGGCCTTGATGAGTGAGTGCAGAGTGGGTGGCACCTCCCTCCAGTACACACTGGTAATCCTCAGCTAACACCTGCCCCTCAGTTAATCCTTCATTCCACTCCACCTCTCCCCTCTTTAAATTGGGTCTAATGCTGTTCTCACGAAGCACAATAAAATCTTAAGGTTTAGCATCTTATCTTTGGATTTTGTACAATAAAAGCCCTTACGACTCAGCCCTTAGAATTTAGAACAGTGCATCGCAGGACAGGCCCTTCGGCCCACGGGTCTGTGCTGAACATGATGCCAAGTTAAATTAATCTCATCTGCCTGCATGTGATCCATATCCTTCCATTCTCTGCATATCCATGTGCCTATCTAAAAGCCTCTTAAACGTAACTGTTGTATCTGCCTCCACCACCATCCCTGGCAGCGTGTTCCAGGCACCAATCAGCCCTCGTGACAAAAACATTACCCCTCTCACCTCAATGTGATGCTCTCTAGTCTTTGACGTCCACCCTGGGGAAAAGTTATGACTGTCTACCCTATATATGCCTCTCCAGACTTTATATGCATCTTCAACCTCTCATTTTGGCTAATACTTCACTTCAGCAATTTCAAACAGCTCAGCCTTTTCATTTTGTATCTAAGATCATTAACATCTGTTAATAGATGCTGCCTGACCTTTCAGACTTTAAACTTTAGAGACACAGTGCGGAGACAGGTTGTTCGGCCTATTGAGTCCACGTCGACCAGCGATCACTCCGTACACTAGCATTACTCTCCACACTGGGGACAATTTTACAATTTAATTTTACCAAAGACAATTAAGCAGCAAACCTGCACTTTCTTGGTGTGTGGCAGGAAACCGGAGCAAATCCACACGGCCACAGGGTACGATGCAAATGGTACAAACTCAGTACAGACAACGCTTGTCATCAGGATTGAACCCGGGTCTCTACCACTGTACCACTCTACCACTGCACCGCCTTTCTCCGACCAAGTCTTTGGTAATGTGTCCTCCGGTCTCCGCATGTGGCCAGATGCAATGTTGTTTCATCACATTTCTGTTAAGAACATTGGGATGTTTTTGCTGTTAAGGGTACCTCTAACAAATGGAAGCATTTTTTTTGGTGGGAGGTTTAAACATTAAAAAAAAAAACAGGACAGGTACATAGATACTTAATGGGTTAGAAGGATATGGGCCAAATGCAGGCAATTGGGACTAGTGTGGATGAGGCATCTTGGTCAACATGGACAAGTTGGGCTGAAGGACCTGTTCCCATGCTGTAATTCTATAACTCTATGTCTCAGTCAAATAGACAAATGATAATGAGAAAAATACAAAATTAAGGGAATAGCAAAAAGTGCCAAATTAAACCCATTGAACATATTGCATGTTTGCATTTATTGATTACTAAATGGGTATGATGAAACAAAAAAAAAAGCAACAAACCACATATGGAGATTTGTGGCGGCACAGTGGCACAGCATTAGAATTGCTCTCACACTCCAAAGACATAGATGTTTGTAAGTTAATTGGCTTTGGTAAAATTGTAAATTGTTCATAGTTTGTAGGATAGTGTTAGTTTATGGGGGGTGATTGGTGGCCGGCCCGGATTCGGTGGGCCGGAGGGCTTGTTTCCAGGCAGTATAAAGTCTAAAGTTTAAAGTAAAGGATAACAATTTCATGTACTGTATATATCTGGCTCTTGCAACACTTCTTTCCAACTTTATGATGGTCAACTAAGTGATCAAACTCAGGAACTCACTGCACTCAGGAATCATTACTGACTCAAAAGATGAATTTTGAAGAGCTGAATTTTACCTCCCCATTCCGGTGTGAAGTCCTTTAATCTGGACCTTCAAATGCCCCAAAAGCTTTGGAATTGCATCCAAAGAGACTGTGACTAATTTGCACTGCAGGAGTAAGCCAATCTTTAACCAGTGCAGGATATGAGCTTTCTCAGCTAGGAAAGTACTTCTTATTCAGTCCTTAGACCCTACACTCTGAGAAGATAAGATGCTGTGTTCTCCAGGGACGGACTTAATCGAAGGATATGCTTAAGTGCATCACTGGGGGAGCAGAGCATTGCAGGGGGGGCATTGCAGGGCGAGCGTTTCACTCAAGGAACAGCTTCCTGTCAGATGAGGCATTAAACTGGAGCTGTGTCTGTTGATGTGAAAGATTGCATGGAGTTAGGGGAAAAAGACAGCGGTTTCCCGGCCATTATTTGGGTGGCACAGCGGCACAGCTGGTAGACCTGCTACTTCACAGTTCTGGAAAACCGAGTTTGATCCTGACCTCCGGTGCTGAATCTAATGAGCTTGTCTGCATTGGGCTTGCTTCTGGGAATGCTGGTCGTGGGTTTATTAGCCACTGAAAATTACCTGGGACTGTGGGTCCCCAACCTACTCCTTCCAAAGTCCACAATCAGTTTCTCGGTTTTGCTGGTGTTGAGGGCCAGGTTATTGTGCTGGCACCATATGGACCATATTCGAATGATGTCCATGTATAATGGATGGCACAGACATGGTGGGCTGAAGGGCCTGTTTTCATTTAGATGAATTGGGTGGCATAGTGGCAAAGCCATAGAGCTGTTGCCTTATGGGTCTGTGCCACTTAGGCGATTTTTCAGCGGACAGCCGGGGACTGTCAAGTTGCCAGCAGTAGCCTGGAAAACCGGGAACTGGAACGGCGACAGTCAGAGTGGAACACAAAAACACACAAAAACATCGCAAAGGCGGGTGCCAAGGCAAGCGGGGGGAACACTGTCTGAAATTCACACAGTGCCAAGCCAAGGTGATACAGACAAACACCGCGATGAACAGGAAGGTTGGTGCTGTAATTAAGACGGCTAGCACAGTGCACGGTAAGTCCTTTACTGTACACTGAGGGAGAAGGAGGGAGAGGGGGAGGGGGGAGAAGGGGGAGAAGGAGTGGAGACAACTTTTAAGAAGCCAGAGATACACGGCTGTGAGGTCGGCGGACATTTAACAATGCCTGTCAGTTATCCTTGGTGGTTCTGAAAACTACGTTTTGGCCCCAATGAGCTAATAAAATTCAGCGGTCAGCACCTGCTACAAACTACAAAAACCTCGGTGCAGGCTCGAAGGGCCGAATGGCCTACTCCTGCACCTAATTTCTATGTTTCTAAGAGAACCTTCGACCTCCTGGCAACCCACTAGGACCTCCTTGCAACCCACCTACTGCTCGAGAATTCTTGCTACTCTCCATGGCGGCTGTATTCTAGTCGCTGCTAACGACCACAATGAGGCCACGACTCGTTCCCAGAATGTGGGAACTCCTCACAACCATGAAGGCGACTCCCCGGCAACCACCCGTGAACATATGGAGACCATGTGGCGACTGCATAGTCTCCTGCAATCGCCTAAATAGTTGCTTAAGTGGGACAGGCCCATTACATTGCCAGTCCCAGATTCGATCCTGACTATGGGTTTCAAAGGTTTCAAAGGTTTTAAAGGTCTTTTATTGTCATGTGTACTAATTAAGGTACAGTGATATGCAAATTACCATGCAGCCATACTGAAAAAAAGCACCAAGACACACAACTACACAAATGTTAACATAAATCTCCACCACAGGAGATTCCCCACATTCCTCACTGTGATAGAAGGCAATAAAATCCAATCTTCTTCCTCTTTATTCTCCTGCAGTCAGGGCAGTCAAACCATCCGGGGGGCGATTGAAGCTCCCGCAGCCAGCAGCCGAAGCCCCCACATTGGGGCGATCGAAGCTCCCGCAGCCAGCAGCCGAAGCCCCCACATTGGGGCAATCGAAGCTCTCGAAGAAGCGATCGAAGCTCGGGCGTCGGGGCAATCGAAGCTCCTGCCAGTTGGAACTCCCGAAGTCGGCCTCTAACTCGAGACTGCGAGCTCCACAATGTTAAAGTCCGTAGGCTCCCTCGGTTGGAGCTCCGAGGTCGATCTCTGACAAAGGGATTGCGAGCTCCGCGATGGTAAGTCCTGCAGGCTACTGCGGTTGGAGCTCCCAAAGTCGGTCTCCAGCAAAGGCTGCCAACTTAATGTTAGGCCGCAGTGCGGACGGAGATACGGTACGGAAAAAAATCACATCTCAGTCGAGGTAAGAGATTTAAAAAAGTTTACCCCAACCCCCCACCACCACCCCTCCATCCACCACAGAAAAGCTAAAGAACACTAAAAACAAATATTTACCACTTACTATTAATAGGTATGTTGCAAAGCCTAGCTGAAGATTGCTGAAAATCTGTCCCAGCCGGTATGCGCAATTTTGGCGCCGTTTAGAGGGGGCGGGTTTAAAACGCGATATTCCCTAGGCTGTTCAAATCGAGGTTTTTCAGCCTAGTTAATTATTAACGAAAAATCACTGGAAGATTCCGTAGCTGGAGCTATCTTTAGTTTTAAGGGCTTTCTTTACTTGTTATAGTAGGTTAAAAATTAACCTCTAAACCCCTGACCGCCGACAACGGGGCCAGATCTCATACAGGGGAAAACGGAAGGTAGGCTGTTTATTTTTACGTTAAAAAGGGCTTCTTAAGATCTCTTTATACAAGGTTTAATGTTGCGAGTAGCTAATATGGGGTCCATTATATCCCGCAGTATTTTTCTGGGCATTTGAGGGCACAAATCTACCGCAATGTGAACGTTCTAAACCAGCGCGTTCACAGGATCCCACTAGAAAGCTGATTTAAATGGACTTTAATTTACAGCAATTGAACACTAAATTCCTTCCATTTGGCCTATAAATTAATGTAAATGAGATTTAAAAATCATGTTTTATTGTGAATTATTTGTGAATATTATTTGGACACTCAGGCTATTTAAAAATGTTAATCATTTATTAAGAAATGGATAAATGTTTAGATCTAGTAATTGAAGCTTGAAATTAGCTACAATTGGGTATCTAACTAATTATATGCTTTAATTTCAGGTCATCCAAGTAAGATTATTTTATATTTGTTTCAGAATGGTTCAATCTATGGTAACTGAAAATTTCATTCAGTTCTCTTAATTTTTAAGAAAGTTATGTGCTTTTGACTGTCCTCGATCACAGTTTTTTTGTTATGTCCATAGAAAATCAATAGGGAACAAGATGCTAATTTCCGAGTATGAAAATGGCCATAACTTTTTAAATATTTGAGACATGAAAGTGAATTAGGTGTCAAATTAAACTTATTTTTATGCATTATCTGATGGGATAAATTGCAGACTTGATTTTTAAAATCTCAAAATTTTGTAACATTGCTACTATTAAAACAACAAAGAAGGAAGGGACAGACAGCCTTTGCTGGCGCAACCTGGGTGCTATCTGTATGGAGTATGTACTTTTTTCCTGTGACTGAGTGGGTTTTCTATGGGTGCTCCGGTTTCCTCCCACTCTCCAAAGACATGCAGGATTGATCTCTGAAGAAGGCTTCCGACCTGAAACATCACCTACTCCTATTCTCCAGAGATGCTGCCTGACCTGCTGAGTTATTCCAGCATTTGGTGTCTATTTCCGGCACAAACCAGCACCCAAAGTTCCTTCATACACATCACTAGAGCCATAAATGCCATGTGCCTTTTCATGCCTTTTTTGATGATTTCAGGAAGATAATGCCTTTTTCACGATCGAGTGCCTAAATCAGCCTTTTTTGCAGTTTTAACGTAACTTACAAGAATATTTACACCACCGGGGTAAAACCTGGCTGTAAGTGGGTGTTAAGTGCTGATTGGAGAGTGGTGGGTGGGAAAGGGTCCAGTCTTTGCAAACTGAAGTTATGCTTTAAGTAGGTGTGAAGTGGTGATTGGGGAGGAGTAGGTGGGGAAGGGTCCAGTCTTTTCAAACTGGAGTCAAGCTGTGAGTAGGTGTGAATTGTTGGTTGGGGTTACCAGGATTAAGCTTCTGTTTATCAAAACTGCAGTAGAACTCGTTCAAGTCGTTGGTCAGCTGACAATTGTCCAAGGAGCTGGGGGTTTTCCTCTTGTAGCTTGTGATTTCTTGCAAGCCCTTCCACACTGAAGAAGAGTCATTTGCTGAGAACTTGCTCCTCAACCTCTCATAGTACCTTTCCTTGGCAGCTCTGATTCCTCTTCTTAGCTTGTACTTGGCCTGCCTGTAGAGGTCTGTATCCCCGCTCCTGTAGGATCTATCCCTGCAAGCGTCAAAAATGCCTAAAGTCAAGTCAACACCTTGTAAAAAAACTGAACGATTTGGTGAGAGTGTATGGGAGTGATATATTCTCTACAGCCAACTATGTGCTGTTTTGCAATGCATGTGAGAAAACAGTGAATCATGAGAAAAAATATTTCATCTCCATGCAAGTATAGGCAGCTGAACACAAGTTGGTGGCAGAGAAACAGAAGGTAGGAAATACGCAAGCTTGTCTCCTCACAACATTTATTGCTGACTCCAATCGCATATCTGTGTTTTCGAGTGATCTGTGCAATGCATTCATTGATGCTGGAATTCCACTGTAGAAATTGGAATCTCTGAGGTTTTTTAGGGAAATACACAGAGGAACATATACCAAGCGAGTCATCATTACGGAAAAATTATGTTGACAGCAACTTCAACATTGTTGTGCAGAAAATTAGAGATGAAGTTGCATGCAACAAAATATGGATCTCAATAGACGAGATAACTGATGCTGTGGGGAGATTTGTTGCCAATGTGGTCATTGGTACACTGGAGGCAGGTCAACCATCAAAGGAGTATTTCTTGACATCGGAAGTATTGGAGAAGGAGAACTATTGCTCAGTTGTTTACATCTTCACTTGCTGTACTTTGTACTTAAAGTTCCTGCCGATGTAGGTGAAGACATACAAGGAAAATGTGAGAGGGTGAGATTTTACCTAACAAAGATCTTGAAGAAATACAAAACCTAGCTAAAGTTCTCAAAGGTAGTTGTAATGCACAAGATATCGACATGAATGTAGAGTTTGTAGCTTGTTTCAGGTATGCACCAGTGACCTCAGCTGGGGTAGAAATAAGTTTTTCACAACTGTAGCATATTCTGTCTGACAGACGGCATAGTTTAACACCAGATAATTAAAAAAAATGCTGGTAGTTATGTGCAATCAGGCAACTTTGGTCATTTAATGTAGTATACCTTTATAATGATCATTTTTAACCATATTTTGGCGGTGGAAATAAATGCCCTTTAATGCCTTTTTTGTCAATAAATGCCCTTTTCGTGCCTTTTTTGTAATTTTATTATGCCTTTTTGCCTGCCTATTTCAGAGATTTTTAGCGCCTAAACATCTTAGCTCTACACATCACCTATCCATGTTTTCCAGAAATGCTGCCTGACCCACTCTGTCCCAGACTTGCTCCAGCACTTTGTGTCCTTACTTGATTGTTTCACTTCGATTTTGGTGCTCAACAAAGTCCAGAGTTCTAAAGTATATCTAATTCAGTCTGGGATGTCTGCTGTTCTTCCTTTCATATCCTTCACAACAAAAGATGGATTGCAGAAAAAATATTAGCTTTGTCTGTCATATTGGAAGGTATTTTGAATTGAAAGAGTGAACTGACGGATTGGTGATGCGTTCAAAGAGTAGGATGTTTCCACAACGTCTGTCATTTACGCAAACCATGCTTCAAAGAATTTACTGAAAAGAATCTCACTGCTATCATCAATTATGTTGTTTACCTTTAATTGTATTACAATTGTTTGAATAGTCCTACATTGAATTTATTGTCTAATATGAATTTGATTTTATAGGAATTGCACGATCTTTCACCCTTCTAAACACGATACATCAGATTAATTTTTCAATGATTTGCAAACTAACATGAATAAATGGGGACGAACAATAAGAAGGAATGGCTTGATGAAAGTACTTCAAAACATCCCAAGATATTTGCCCCAACAAGTGCAGAGTGAAAACGTATGTACTAAGGCCCATTCCAAGCACGTGATACATTAATAGAAACATCCACAATAACAAGTCATGTAAATACCTTAATCATTGGTTTTGACCAACATCAATAAAGAGATCTACCTCAAATGCTGTTCAGCTTCTGCACATTTCTTCCGTTTTTTTTCACTGGCGACTATTACATTCTTGGTGGCACAGTTGGTGGTGGTGCCAGCATCCTGACCTTGGCTGTTGTCTGTATGAACTTTGCAGATTCTCCCTCGGACCTTCTGAGTTTCCTCCAGATGCTCCGTTTTCCTCCCACATCCCAAAGCATGTGCTGGTTGTGAGGTTAAATTGGCCTCTGTAAATTGCTCCTAGTGTGAAGGTGGATGGTAGATCGGGGGGGGGGGGGGGGGGGGGGGGGGGGGTAGTTGTGAATGTAAGGAACGTAAATGACATGAATGTAGGATAAATGGGTGCAAGGGTTATTTCTGTGCTGTATAGTTTATAAGATCATAAGTTCATAGTTATCGGAGCAGAATTAAGACATTCGGTCCATCAAGTCTACTCTGTCTTTCAATCATTGCTGATCCATCTTTCCCTCTCAACCCCATTCTGCTGCATCTCCCCATAACCCCTGAAACCCATACTTTATCAGTCTCCACCTTAAAAATATGCATTGACTTGGCCTCCACAGCCTTCTGTAGCAATTCATTCCACAGATTCACCACCCTCTGACTAAAGAAATTCCTCCTCATCTCCTTTCTAAAGGGTTGTCCTTTTATTCTGACTCTGTGCCCTCTGGTCCAAGACTCTGCCAGGAGTGGAAACATCCTCTTCACATCCACTCTTTCCAGGCCTTCCACTATTCGTTAACATAGAACAGTACAGCACAGGAACAGGTTCATAGGCCACAATGTGCTGGCCGAACATGATGTCAAGTTAAATTAATCTCCTCTGCCTGCACGTGATCCATACCCATCCATACCCTGCATATCCATGTGTCTATCTAAAAACCTCTTAAATCTTCCCCCACCATCACTCCTGACAGTGCAACTAAGCATCTACCAGCTTCTGTCTAAAAACTATTTCCCACACGTCTCCTTTATACTTTACCCATCTTACCTTAAGGTTGTGCTCTCTCATCTTTCTAGGGTATTTGGTCAGAGTCTTTTTCCCAGAGTGGAATTGTCAAATGATAGAGCTCATAGGTTTACTATGAGAGGAGGAAGTTTGAAGGATATGTGTGAGGTAAGTATTTTACACTGAGAGTGGTGGATGCCCAGAACATGTTGGCAGGGGAGATGGAGGAAGCAGATATGACAGTAATGTTTATGAGGCTTTTGGACAGGCAGAGGAACAGCCAGGGAATGGAGGGATATATCAGCCTGTTCCAGTGCTGTAATGTTTTATGTTGTCCCATGGCTCCTGGATGTCCCAGAGTAGTGAACATCTAAAGAAGTACACTTCAAGCCCAGTCACAGTTGTAATGTAGGAAACAAAGCGGATTTATGTCAATTGCTGGGAAGTTGATTTTCAGGGCAAGCTCTCACAAGTTGCAGGGGGATGACTAACTAATAAGTTGCATTACTGATGCTGGTTGAGAAATAAAATAGGGCCAAAACACAGATGAATGCCTGTAAACAGACTTAACCATCGAGACACTCGGCAGCTCTACATAATATTAAAGAACTTTGAGAGCTCTGAAGAAGGGTTCTGTCTGATGCCCTGAGTTACTCCAATACTTTGTGTCTTTTTGTATAAACCAGCATCTGCAGTTCCGTGTTTCCACATTCGTTCCTCAAAATGTCAGCCAGCGTCATCAGAGACCCACACCATCCTGGCCACGCCCTCATTTCACTCCTGCTATCGGGAAGAAGGAATTGGAGCCTGAAAACTGTAACGTCCAGATTCAGGAGCAGCTTATTTCCTACAACCATCAGGCGAATACACATTACAACATCCAAATAGGCTCTGAACTATATCGACTTGGGGCATTATTTTTGACTATGCACCACTATTATCTATATATTTGACTGATTGTTTTTTATATAAATATATACTGAACTTTTTTTGATGTTGTTTATCATAGGTAATATGTTTACATATCTGTTGTGCTGCTGTAAGTAAGAATTTCATTATTCCGTTTTGAAACATATGACATAAAACATTGACAGTCATTTTTAATAGCTCATTTCACCAACTCATGGTAACACAAGTGGAGCTGCCAATTCACACACAGTGACCCTCTAAAGACAGCAGTGGGTAATTGGGAAGAGAATCGGTTTTATAATATAGATATAGAACATAGAACAGTACAAGACAAGACCAGGTCCTTCGGCTCACAATGTCGGTGCTGAACATGTTGCCAAGAATAACTCTTAGCTGCCTGCACATGATCCATATTCTTTCATTCCTTGCATATCCATGTGTCTATCCAAAGTCTCTTAAAGGTAGACAAAAATGCTGGAGAAACTCAGCGGGTGAGGCAGCATCTATGGAGTGAAGGAATAGGCGACATTTCGGGTTGAGACCCTTCTTCAGACCCTCAGTCTGAAGAAGGGTCTCGATCCGAAACATCACCTATTCCTTCTCTCCATCAGTCTGAAGAAGGGTCTCATGTATAGTCTTTTCACCAACTGGATAGCGTGCAATAAAAGCTTTTCACTATACGTCAGTACTCATGACAATAAACTAAACTAACTAATTGTTATCTGCGTACCAGCACCTTTATGTCTACAATAAAAGCACTGGTTATTGACAATCATCAATACAGCAGGCTGGTGAAAGGGTGCTGGTTATTGGTGTACACTTGAGGCCTGGCATACTTTTACCAATTGCTCTATAACCTAACCATGTAAATTTAT